>NW_026897136.1:0-285289 GCF_033153095.1 Gastrolobium bilobum | reverse complement strand
TGTTTTGTTGTGGCATCGTCGGTTAGCACACCCAAATTTCATTTATCTTCAGAAGTTGTTCTCAAGCTTATTTATCAATAAAAATTCCAGTTCTTTTTCTTGTGATATTTGTCAGCTTGCAAAACATTCTCGTGTTTCTTATCTTCCTAGAGTCCATCATGATTCTTCTCCATTTACCTTGATTCATAGTGATATATGGGGTCCAGCCCGTGAAAAAAATATCTCTGATGCTCGTCGGTTTATAACTTTCATAGATGATCACTCTAGGGTATGTTGGGTATACCTTCTAAAGGATAAGTCTGACGCTGCATCCATTTTTAAAAACTTTCATGCTATGGTTCAAACTCAGTTCCAGACCTCTATCCAAATTCTTCGAACTGACAATGGTACTGAATATTTTAATTCTGTTCTTGGAAACTATCTCAGCCAACATGGTATTCTTCATCAAAGTTCTTGTCCTAACACCCCTCAACAAAATGGGGTGGCTGAAAGAAAAAATAGACATCTCCTTGAAGTTGCTCGAGCTCTTATGTTTACCATGCATGTCCCTAAATATTTGTGGGGGGGAGGGGGGGGAGCTGTCTTGACTGCAGCATACCTCATCAACCGGATGCCTTCTCGTGTCCTAAATTTTCAATCTCCTTTATCTTGTCTTACCCACACCTTTCCTTCTTTTCGGGCTCATTCTTCCCTTCCTCCCAACTTGTTTGGCTGTGTGGCTTTTGTACATGTTCCTCCCCATCAAAGGTCCAAGCTCGATCCTAAGTCCATTAAATGTGTCTTCATAGGATATCCTCCTAACCAAAAGGGCTACAAGTGTTACTCATCTTCACTTCGTAAGGTCTTTGTTTCTATGGATGTCACATTTGATGAGAGACAATCTTTTTTTCCTTCGACTTCACTTCAGGGGGAGTCTATTGGGGTTGATGAAGATAAGTCTTGGAAACCAAATGATTCTGTTGTTTTGCCTTTGTCGTTGGAGACAGGGGGAGTCATTATGCAAAAGACAGGGGGAGTTAATGTGTCGGATAATGGAGATCCTCCCGGGAAATGGGGAAAGTTTTACAGCAGGCGAGAATCACCTCAGGAGCCTCTAGACTGCCAGGATTCTGACTCGAGTCTTAGTTCCAGCAACACTGATGCAGCCAACCTAGATGTGCCTATTGCTCTCCGAAAAGGTACTAGATCTTGTACTGCTAATCCTATTTCTCATCATATCACATATGAAAAGTTGTCCCCAGGTTTTCGTGCTTTCAACACTATATTAGACAGTACAAAAATACCAAAAAATATCCAAGAAGCACTTGATGATCCAAAATGGAGGAATGCAGTCTTTGAAGAAATGGATGCACTCAACAAAAATGGAACTTGGGAGTTTGTAGCATTACCCAGAGGAAAGAAAACAGTAGGTTGCAAGTGGGTGTTCACAATAAAGTTTAATGCAGATAACAGCATCAACAAGTATAAGGCCAGACTGGTTGCTTAGGGATTCACTCAAACTCATGGGATAGACTATCAAGAGACATTTGCCCCTGTTGCCAAGCTTAATACTATCCGAGTTCTTTTATCACTTGCTGCAAATCTTGGTTGGCCCTTGCAACAATTAGATGTAGAGAATGCTTTCTTGAATGGTGATCTACATGAAGAAGTTTATATGGATCCACCACCTGGTTTTGAAAAAGAAGACGATTCAGTATGCAAGTTGAAAAAGTCTCTCTATGGTCTTAAACAATCTCCTAGAGAGTGGTTTGAGAAGTTTACTCAAGCTGTTAAGGGAAGAGGATTCCTCCAAGCTCAGACTGATCACACTTTATTTTTAAAACACTCTAATGGTGGTAAAATTGCTATTCTCATTGTTTATGTTGATGACATAATTGTCACAGGTAATGATTGTGAGGAGATAAGCTCTTTGAAGAAATGTTTAGCTAATCAGTTTGAACTGAAGGATCTTGGATCTCTCAAATATTTCCTAGGCATGGAAGTTGCTCGAAGTAAGGCAGGAATTTCTTTAACTCAGAAGAAATATATTCTAGACCTGTTACAAGAAACAGGAATGCTTGGGTGCAAGCCAGCAGAGACTCCAGTTGAACCCAATATTAAATTGGGAATCGAAGATGAGAAAGAAGTTGACAAAGAGCAGTATCAGAGATTGGTGGGGAAGTTGATCTACTTATCTCACACTCGGCCTAATATTGCATTTGCAGTTAGCATGGTTAGTCAATTCATGCATTCTCCTAAGGAAAAACACCTGAGTGCAGTTTATAGAATTCTGAAATACCTCAACAACACCCCTGGTCGAGGATTGTTCTTTAAAAGGGGACACAAGAGGATGATTGAAATATATACAGATGCAGATTTGGCTGGCTCTGCATTGGACCGAAGATCCACTTCAGGATATTGCACCTATATTTGGGGAAATCTTGTGACCTGGAGAAGTAAGAAACAAACAGTGGTTGCCTGGAGCAGAGCAGAAGCAGAATTTCGGGCTCTAGCCCATGGTATTTGTGAAGGAATTTGGTTAAGAAGACTCCTTGAGGAATTGAAGATCTCTTTTTCCCCACCTGTCAGAGTGTATTGTGATAATAAGGCTGCTGTCAGTATTGCTCAAAATCCAGTTCACCATGACAGAACAAAACATGTGGAGGTTGATCGCCACTTTATCAAAGAAAAAATAGATGATGGAAGTGTATGTATGGTGTATATTCCTACCAAACAACAGATTGCAGATATTCTCACTAAGGGCCTACACCGGCCAGCCTTTGAAGACTTGATTGGCAAGTTGGGAATGATCAACATTTACCTCCCAACTTGAGGGGGAGTGTAGAAAATCAGAATTCAAATTCAAATATTTTTCCTTTTTTATTTATTAGGAATAATTAAGATTAATTAGGATTGATTGTTTTTTATTTCCTATTAGTTAGGATTAATTGTAATTAATTAGAATTAATTGTGATTAGGTTTAGTGAGTCATAGCTGAGTCATTCTTATGATTGTGATTAGGTTTGGTGAGTCATAGCTGAGTCATGCTTAGCTATTTTTTCTTGTATAAATACTCCTCATTCCTCATGTAATTATTCAATATCGATATACTGAAAACCTTTCTCAATACTATTCAAAGATACTAGTAGCCAGAAACAAGTAAAAGACTCTAGAATATTCTACACTCCCCCTCAAGTTGGGAGATATATATTGATCATCCCCAACTTGCTAATTAAATCCTCAAAGATGGGTTTATGTGATCCTTTGGTGAGAATGTCGGTTGTTTGCTCCTTGGTAGGTATATATGACAAACATACACTACCCTCCTCAAATTTTTCTTTAATAAAATGACGATCAACCTCCACATGTTTGGTTCTATCATGATGTACAGGATTTTGAGCAATACTAACTGCAGCCTTATTATCACTATAGAGTCTGACAGGTAAAGAATAAGATATCTTTAACTCTTCAAGGAGTCTTCTTAACCAGATTCTTTCACAAATGCCATGGGCTAGCGCCCGAAATTCTGCTTCTGCACTGCTTCTGGCAACAACAGTTTGTTTCTTACTTCTCCAGGTCACAAGATTTCCCCAGACATAGGTACAATATCCTGAAGTGGATCTTCGGTCCATTGCAGAGCCAGCCCAATCAGCATCTGTATAGATTTCTATCATCCTCTTGTGTCCCCTTTTAAAGAGCATTCCTCGACCAGGGGTGTTTTTGAGGTACTTGAGGATTCTATAAACCGCACTAAGGTGTTTTTCCTTAGGAGAATGCATGAATTGGCTAACCATGCTAACTGCAAATGCAATATCAGGCCGAGTGTGAGATAAGTAGATCAGCTTCCCTACCAACCTTTGGTACTGCTCCCTGTCAACATCTTTTCCATCTTCAATTCCCAATTTAATATTGGGTTCAACAGGAGTTTCTACTGGCCTGCACCCGAGCATACCTGTTTCTTGTAGCAGGTCTAGGATATATTTCTTCTGAGATAAGGAAATTCCGGCCTTGCTACGAGCAACTTCCATTCCAAGGAAATATTTGAGTGATCCAAGATCCTTCAGTTCAAACTGATTAGCTAAACCCCCATTTAAAGATTTTATTTCCTCCCAGTCATCACCAGTGACAATTATGTCATCAACATAAACAATGAGGATAGCAATTTTGCCACTATCGGAGTGCTTAAGAAATAAAGTGTGATCAGTCTGAGCTTGGACAAATCCTCTTTCTTTAACAGCACGAGTAAACTTTTCAAACCACTCTCTAGGGGATTGTTTAAGTCCACAAAGAGACTTCTTCAACTTGCATACTGAACCATCTCCCTCTTCAAAACCAGGTGGTGGATCCATGTAAACTTCCTCATGTAAGTCCCCATTTAAGAAGGCATTCTTTACGTCCAATTGATGCAAGGGCCAATCAAGGTTGCAGCAAGTGATAGTAGGACTCGGATAGAGTTAAGTTTGGCAACGGGAGCAAACGTCTCCTGATAGTCTATCCCATAAGTCTGAGTAAATCCTTTGGCAACCAATCTGGCCTTATATTTGTTGATGTTGTTATCTGCATTAAATTTTATTGTGAACACCCATTTGCAACCTACAGTTTTCTTTCCTCTGGGAAGTGCCACGGATTCCCAAGTTCCATTTTTCTTAAGTGCATCCATTTCTTCAAAAACTGCATCCCTCCATTTAGGTCATTAAGTGCCTCTTGGATATTTTTTGGTATTTTTGTACTGTCTAATATAGTGTTGAAAGCACGAAAACCTGGAGATAACTTTTCATATAAAATGTGATGAGAAATAGGATGAGCTGTGCAAGATCTAGTACCTTTTCGAAGGGCAATGGGCATATCTAGGTCAGATGTACCGGTGTTCTCAAGTGGATTGCTGGAACTAGGACTCGGGTCAAAACTCTGGCAGTCTAGAGGATCTTGAGGAGATTTACGCCTGCTGTAGAATTTTCCCCATTTACCGGGAGGATCTCCTGTCTCTGGTACAGTTGTTGTCCTTTTCTCCTGTACATTAACTCCCCCTGTCTCCATAGGTAAAGAAACAACACTTGTTTCCAAGGGTAAAGGTAAGACAGTAGAATTATTTGGAATCCAAGACTTGTCTTCATTTACTCCAATAGACTCCCCCTGAAGAGAAGTCAAAGGAAAAAATGATTGTGTTTCATAAAAGGTAACATCCATAGAAACAAAGACCTTTCGAAGAGAAGGTGAGTAGCATTTTACCCTTTTTGATTAGGAGGATATTCTATGAAGACACATCTAACAGACTTAGGATCAAGTTTTGACCTTTGATGTGGAGGAATGTGAACAAAAGCCACACAGCCAAACAACTTTGGAGGAAGGGAAGAGAAAGCCCGAAAGGAGGGGAAAAAACGGGTAAGGCAAGATATGGGAGAATGAAAATTCAGGACACGAGAGGGCATCCGATTGATGAGATATGAGGCAGTCAATACAGCCTCCCCCCACAGGTATTTAGGGACATGCATCGTAAACAAGAGGGCTCTGGCAACTTCAATGAGATGTCTATTTTTTCTTTCGGCCACCCCATTTTGTTGAGGGGTGTTAGGACAAGAACTTTGATGGATAATACCCTGCTTGGTTAGGTAATCCCCAAGAAGAGAATTAAAATATTCAGTACCGTTGTCAGTTCGCAGGATTTGGATAGAGGTCTGGAATTGAGTTCGTACCATAGCATGAAAGTTTTTAAAAGTGGCTGCAGCTTCAGACTTATCCTTTAGAAGATATACCCACCATACTCTAGAATGATCATCAATGAAAGTAATAAACCAACGAGTTCCAGATATATTTTTTTCACGAGCTGGCCCCCAAATATCACTATGGATCAATGTAAATGGAGACGAAACATTATAATCTCTGAGGGAATAAGAAACACGAGAGTGTTTTGCAAACTGACAATCATCACAAAAAAAGGAACTTGGTTTTTTATTGATAAATAAGTTTGGAAACAACTTTTTAAGATAAAAGAAATTTGGGTGTCCTAAACGACGATGCCATAACAAAACATCATTACAATCGTCTGATAAACATAAAGAGTGATTTGCAAAAATTCTCTTTTCATGAGAATCTTCTTCAAAATAGTAAAGTCCTTCTTCCTCTCTAGCACTGCCAATCATCAGCCCCGAATCCTGTTCCTGAAAAACACAAGTTTTGGCAGAGAATTTAGCAACACAATGCAATTCAGAGGAAAGTTTACTAATAGAGATAAGGTTACAAGTAAGAGAAGGGACATGAAGGACAGAGTTCAGAGTAATATGATCAGAGAGCTTAATGGATCCCTTTCCCGCAATATTAGAGAAACTACCATCAGCAGTCCTTATTCGTGACGGGTGATAATAAGGGGTATAAGAACAAAACAAGGATGCATTACCTGTCATATGATCAGAGGCTCCTGAATCAAGAATCCAATGACTACTACGATAAACACGGAATGCCATACCTTGTTGAGCAACATGACTAGTTGCCTCAGCAGATTGAGACATCACCTTCTGGAATTGCTCATACTGAGCTTTCGGGATGAATACACCATCGGAGTTTGGAGAGGCACGAGACTCCTCACCCTTATTATCAGAAGAGATTTGATAAGCACGACTCTTGTTCAGCCCCTTTGTTTTCCAGTTTGGTGGTTTTCCATGAATTTCCCAACATTTTTCGCGAGTGTGACCACTCTTATTGCAATGAGAACACCATCGGTCAGAACGTTTTGCATCACTAGGGGGACGAGGAGTATGTTTTGCTACTAGGGCAGATACATCGGAGGATTTAGAGTTCTTGTCTCCCAACATTACCTTTCGGCGAAGTTCCTCCCGTCGTACCATAGAAAAAGCAGCTGCAATGGAAGGTAACGGGTTCTGCCCCAATATCCTTCCACGAACATCATCAAGATCACGATTAAGGCCAGCAAGAAAATCATATAGACGTCTTTTCTCTAAATAACTCTTAAACCTTGCATTAGCTTCTAAACCTTGAAGATCTGCTGCATCATAAAGATCCAACTCCTGCCACAGAGTTTTTAAAGCAAGAAAGTATTCAGTAACAGACATCCCCTCTTGATGTAACTCTCTTACCTTGGTGTTGAGTTCAAAAGCTTGAGAAGCATTGCCTAGGTCAGAATAATATTCTTTAACGACATCCCAAATTTCCTGAGCCGTATCAAGAAACAAATAAGTTTGACTGATATCAGGATCCATGGAGTTAGTCAACCAGGTCATGACCAAGGCATTTTCAGTCATCCATTTATCATAATCAGGATCATCAGCTTCAGGTTTTTCCTTTTTTCCATCAAAATACCCCATTTTCCCTTTTGCTTGGATAGACAGCTTGACAGATTGATGCCATTGCACATAATTCTTACCGTTTAAACGGTGATTAGTAATCTGTATAGCTGGGTTGTCTCCAGAAGACGAAGAACAGGAAAGAGGAGAGACACCGGAAACATTACTGGATAATTTTTCAGAATGCTTATTCTCATCCTCATTATTTCCAACTTCCATCGTTCTAAAAAGAAGGAGAGCAACAGGTCACGCCTATTGTCTTTGATAACGAAGAGGAAACAACTGGACTTAGCAAGAAAAGTGATCCAATCGTGATTTAAACCCTCAGAACAGGAAGAGGGAAGCCAGGCGAGCTGTTCTGTGGAAGCCGCGTGACAAACGGAAGCCAGCAGGGTGGCGCGTGGCTCACACGCGCCAGAGAGGCAGATCTGTGGTGGCAGCGCTTGGCTGACGGTCCGGCGACGGGGCTGACGTGGGTCGACTCGGAAATGGCTTCAGAGTTCAGTGGTGGTCTTGGTTTCGTGATTGGAGGGGTCCATATATGGTTTCTGAATTGTAAAAGCGAAACAGTGAAAAAAAATGGAAAAAAAGACGACGGAGGTTTACAAGAAGACCACAGGATAACCTGCTCTTGATACCATATAGTAATATAAGACTGAAATGTATTTTTTCATATATAGATTGACACCCCAAAGGGTTCTTATTGAAAAGAAGTTTCTGTATATTGATCTTGAATAATTTACATGAGTGAGTATTTATACAAGAAAGAATCGCTAAGAATGACTAAGCGATGACTAAGCGATGACTAATCAATCCTAATCATAATCAATTCCAATCAATCACAATCAATCCTAATCAATCATAATCAATCCTAATTAATAGGAAATAAAAACGGAAACATGTTTGGATTCTGATTTTCTAAACTCCCCCTCAAGTTGGGAGATAAATATTGGTCATTCCCAACTTGCCAATCAAGTCTTCGAATGCTGGACGGTGTAGGCCCTTGGTAAGGATATCTGCCGTTTGCTCTTTGGTTGGAACATATATCAAACGCACACTTCCATCATCTAATTTTTCTTTGATGAAGTGACGATCAACTCCCACGTGCTTTGTTCGATCATGATGCACAGGATTTTGAGCAATGCTAACAGCTGCCTTGTTGTCACAATATAGTTTTATTGGTAGGGAATATGAAATCTTCAACTCTTGAAGAAGTCTTCTCAACCAGATTCCTGTTCGATCATGATGCACAGGATTTTGAGCAATGCTAACAGCTGCCTTGTTGTCACAATATAGTTTTATTTGTAGGGAATATGAAATCTTCAACTCTTGAAGAAGTCTTCTCAACCAGATTCCTTCACAAACTCCATGAGATAAAGCTCGAAATTCTGCTTCAGCACTACTTCTTGCAACCACTGTTTGCTTTTTGCTTCTCCAAGTAACAAGATTTCCCCACACATAGGTGCAATAGCCTGAGGTAGATCTCCTGTCTACTGATGAGCCTGCCCAATCTGCATCAGTGTAGATTTCAATTGTCCTTTTATACCCCTTTTTAAAGAATAATCATCTTCCTGGAGTATTCTTGAGGTATCTAAGCACCCTATAGACTGCACTAAGATGCTTCTCCTTGGGTGAGTGCATGAATTGACTAATCATACTCACCGCAAAGGCAATGTCAGGACGCGTATGAGATAAGTAGATTAGTTTACCAACCAATCGCTGATATTGTTCTTTATCCACCTCATTCCCATCTTCAATACCTAACTTAGTATTAGGTTCCACAGGTGTCTCAGCAGGTTTACACCCTAACATTCCTGTTTCCAACAAAAGATCTAGAACATATTTCTTGTGTTAGAGTTATGCCTGTTTTGCTCCTAGCAACTTCCATACCAAGGAAATATTTGAGAGTGCCAAGGTCTTTGAGTTCAAATTGAGCTGCTAGAAATTTCTTCAAGGTGTTCAATTCCTCAATATCATCACCTGTAAGAATTATATCATCTACGTATACAATAAGAATAGCAATTTTACCATCCTTAGAGTGTTTGTGGAAGAGAGTATGATCGGTCTGTGCTTGAATGAAGCCTCTTCTTTTGACTGCTTGTGTGAATTTGTCGAACCATTCTCTGGGAGACTGTTTCAATCCATATAGAGACTTTTTTAGTTTACACACTGATCTATTTCCCTTTTCAAAACCAGGTGGAGGATCCATATAGACTTCTTCATGTAAGTCACCATTTAGGAATGCATTCTTCACATCTAACTGTTGCAGAGGCCAATCTAGATTGGCAGCAAGAGATAAGAGAACTCGGATGGTATTGACTTTAGCAACCGGAGCAAAAGTCTCATGATAATCTATCCCATGAGTCTGAGTGAAACCCTTTGCAACCAATCTTGCCTTGTATCTGTTGATGCTATTATCTGCATTGAATTTTATTGTAAACACCCATTTGCATCCTACTGCCTGTTTTCCTTTGGGTAGGGTCACAATCTCTCAAGTTCCATTTCTTTCTAAAGCATTCATTTCTTCAAAGACAACATCCCTCCATTTTTTATCATTGAGAGCCTCATGTATATTTCTCGGTATCTTTGACTATCCAACATAGTATTGAAAGCACGAAACCCTGGGGACAACTTTCCATATGAAATATGATTAGAAATAGGATGAGTAGTACAAGATCGAGTACCTTTTCTGAGAGCAATGGGCAAGTGTAGATCATTTTCACCATGACACTCAAGTATTGGGGTGCTGGAACTAGAACATGGTTCAGAATCCTGGCAGTGTAGAGGCTCTGGGTTATTCACACTTTGAGGAGGCTTTCGCCTGCTATAAACTTATCCCCATTTTGAGGAGGCTCCTGATGGTGAGGATTCTGTAGCTCCCCCTGTTTCCAAAAGTAGAGGTAATACCGTCGCATCAGTAGGTTCCCATGACTGATCTTCATCTACTCCTATCTCCCCCTGAAGAGAAGTCGAGGGGAAGAAAGGGTCATTTTCAGAAAGTGACATCCATAGAGACAAAGACCTTACGAAGAGAGGGTGAATAACATTTATAGCCACGTTGAGTAGGAGAATAACCAATAAAGACACACTGGAGAGACTTAGGATCAAGCTTAGACCGCTGATGGGAGGGAATATGGACAAATACAACGCAACCAAATAACTTAAGAGGTAAGGAGGAGACACCTCGGAAGGAAGGGAAGATACGAACAAGACTAGAAAGAGGAGACTGAAATTTCAGAATGCGAGATGGCATTCGATTTATCAGATACGAGGCAGTGAGAACTGCCTCTCCCCAAAGATATTTAGGAACACTCGTGGTAAACATAAAAGCCCGAGCAACTTCAAGGAGATGTCGGTTTTTTCTTTCCGCAACTCCGTTTTGTTGGGGTGTGTCAGGACACGAGCTTTGGTGAAGGATGCCATGTTGGGAAAGATATTCTCCAAGAATAGAGTTAAAATACTCTTTGCCATTATCTGTACAAAGAATTTGTATAGCAACTTGGAATTGGGTTTGAACCATGGCATGAAATTTTTTAAACACGGATGCAGCATCGGACTTATCCTTTAGAAGATACACCCAACAGACTCGAGAATGGTCATCAATGAAGGTAATGAACCATCGAGTACCTGAAATATTTTTAACACGGGCTGGACCCCATATGTCACTATGAATTAAGGAAAATGGGGAAGAGTCATGGTGAACTTTAGAAGGATAATGAGCACGAGTATGCTTGGCAAGTTGACAAATATCACAAGAAAACAAACTTGGACTTTTATTAATAAATAAGTTTGGCAACAACTTCTGAAGATAAATAAAATTTGGATGGCCTAGCCTACGATGCCACAGCATAACATCATTACATGAATCAAAAGGAAACATAGAGTTTTTTTCTACGAAAACAGCTTCATGAGTCACATCCTCCTCAAAGTAGTAAAGTCCACCATCCTCTCTAGCACTGCCAATCATCCTCTCCGAGTCCTGTTCCTGAAAAACACAACCATGTGGAAAGAATTTAGCAAAGCAATGCAACTCAGAGGTGAGCTTCCTAATAGAAATGAGATTACAAGTCAGAGAAGGAACATAAAGAACTGATGTCAAAGTAATCAGCTCAGAAAGTTTAATAGTTCCGTGTCCCGCAATCTGGGAAAAACTGCCATCGGCGATCTTGACCCGAGAAGGTTCAGAATATGGAGTGTATGAACAAAACAAGCCAAGATTACCTGTCATATGATCAGAGGCTCCAGAATCAAGGATCCAATGATTTTGACTATCAACATGGAAAGTTGTACCTTGCTGGACCACATGACTAGTGGCCTTAGGAGGTTGAGTCAAAAGTCTCTGAAGTTGTTCAAACTTAGTCTTGCTAAGAAAGACACCATCAGAGTAAAAGGAAGAGTGTTTTGAGGAAGCCATGAATAGAAAGAGAAGGGTTGATCGTTGATGAAAAATCAAGTTTTGTAAATTTTTGATCTGACCTCTGGAACAGGAAGGGGAGAAGCCGGCGAGAAGGTTTGTGCAAGTCGCGGCGGAAAAAGACGTTGGGAATGCGGCGCGTGGAGCTCACGCGCCGGAGACTGGCCGCGCGTGTGACGGCGCGTGCGGCGGTTGACGGCGATGGGTCCAACGGCGGTCGACTCGTCGGATCCTTCTGAGTCGAATGGTCACCTCACTTTCTTGATCGGAGGTCAGTAGACTAGGTTTCTGTGTTGGACAGATTCAAGGAGGTGTTTAGGAGGTGTTTGACGGTGATGGAAGTGTTTGGATGGTTATTTCAGACACCACCCCAAAAGCTAGCTCAAAGGGTGGGAGTGCCCAAGGTCTTATAAACTCCCACATTAGTTGCTCTTCAACCAATGTGGGACTATATAACTCAACACGCCCCCTCACGCAAGAGCCCTCTTGGCTTGAAGCGTGGATTATGCAACAGTCCCAATCTTTGGTTTACCTTTTTGTGCTTCCACTTTAAAGTGGGGGGCGGTGAGGATCGAACCTCAAGCTCTGATACCATATTGAAAAGAAGTTTCTGTATATTGATTTTGAATAATTTACATGAGTGAGTATTTATACAAGAAAGAATCGCTAAGAATGACTAAGTGATGACTAATCAATCCTAATCACAATCAATTCTAATCAATCACAATCAATCCTAATCAATCATAATCAATCCTAATTAATAGGAAATAAAAACGGAAACATGTTTGGATTCTGATTTTCTACAGTTCTATTTATACATATTACAAGGTAGTTAAGGAGATGAAGTAATAAATAAAATACACAGTAACTGAAGAGGCATCACACTATTCAAAGATACTAGTAGCTAGAAACAAGTAAAAAACTCTAGAATATTCTACCGCTCTGTATTGGTAATGGTCTTTCAAGCACTTAGTTGAAGCTTGAAGATATTGAAGGAAATATCAATTGTAGCTCACAAGTGGTTGGTGGCTGAATCAGTAAGTTTTGATGCTTGATTATCTCTTGCCTACACTTTTTAATTTTCATATTTGTTGCAAAATATCTATCTATTGCATATCTCATCAAATTGGTACTTTGACATTGGTAATTGGATATAATATATATGAGGAGTGATCTTTTAACTCCAGTATAAGATTAAGAAGTCTTATTCCCTATCTCGGTGGTTGATTTCCGTCCATCTAACGGTTATAGTTTATTGAGTTATAGCAATTAATTAATTATTAACTCCAAATAAATTGTAGACGTTGGATGAACGAAAATCAACAACTAAAATGGGGATAAGACTTCTTAATCTTACACTAAAGTTAAAAGATCCCTCCTTAATAAATAAATAGATAGATAGATATAGATATATTGCGAGAGATTGCATCAAAATGCATAATTTCTCAAAGATATTTTTAATTTTGTAATCACCCAATTCACCCGCATTTTGGATGATGGCTGTCATGGCTAACAAATAAACAACTGATAAAAACCAACAACTTGTACGATATAATATGGATAAGACACCAAGATACAATAAGTAAACAACTAACAAAAAAACAATTTCAAATGTGCAACAGGATAACTTGCGTGTGGCAAACATAACATTTGTATACAAACCTCAAAAGATATATTCAACACGAATATAATACATACCCCAAACAAATGTGTTACATGAGAAAGCTACACTGACCTTTGATAGCCCACTAAAATTTACTGGTAAGAGATTTGAAGTAGCTTCTTTGTTCTGATCAGGAGTTAAGACAACCAATGTGTCAACTTCAAGGGAAATTGAGTGCTCAGTTTTGTTAACAACTTGGAGTTCTGGACCCACGGTATCGAGCATAACCTGATGTTAGACAAAAATGCATTTATAATTTTACATTAATTAACCTTGATATGGGTATTGGCACAATTGAAAACACTTTTAAAGATAAAAGCGAATGATTAAAATCATAGTTACTTTTGATGATATAACATGACTCATCATATGCACTTGTGTAAGGAGTAAGGACCACTGTATAGATTCAATAAAAATTACTCGGATGGAAATGTACAAGAAGAGTACTCATTTGAAAGATATCCATTAACTTCAAATGGCTTGATCGTGCATCCAACAGAAACAGAATGACAGAATGCTTGCAAAGGTAAAAATAAATAAACAAAAAATAAGACAAATTTACCGCACAGAGTTTCTTGGTACTCTTGATAGCAGCCCTTAAATTTTCTAAGGTCTCTTGGTGGTATTCTGGATCACCCCATGAGAAGTCAAACCTTGCCACTGGCATATGATAAGAAAAGAAGACTAAGATGACCAATAGATGACTCGAGCTTATCCATAGACCAAAAAGGGTGGCTGAAAACTATAAAGGAAGAACTAAGAATAACACGAGAAAACAACAGGTGTTATTGGCATTTCTTTCCCATTGCATGATTATAATTTTTTTTTAAACTACTAGGCCTTCTAACTCTGACTTAATCAAATAGTTGATTCTATTAGACAGAGCTATTCTAGTTTTCTGACAAATTGGGAAAACTAGAGGTCAAATTGACCTCCAAAAAAAAAAAAATTTCAAGAATCAATTGTTAAACAAAGATGAGAAACAATCAAAGGTTGCAATGGTAAAATACCAGACATTCCTGCATCAAGGCAACGGGAAATCACATCAACTGATCTTGACTTTGGACCAAGTGTTCCAACAATCTTTGTCATCGCTGGAAAGAAACTCTGCAGAATATTCGCATTTCAACCACTTCAATCAAAATCCAAATTGAAAAAACATGAGGGGGGAGTTTGTTAGAGGAAAAAAAAAATTTATCCGAGAATCTCAATTTTCAAAAATATGATTTTTACTTTCAGTTTACGATAATATTTAAAAATTTAAAATTTAGAAAAATTCGGTTTCACGGAAATGCTGGAAGTTAGAGTTGAATTTTTTTTATCCGAAAATTTTTAATTTTCAAAAATATGATTTTTACGATCAGTTACGATAGTATATGAAAATTTAAAATTTAAAAAAGTTCAGTTTCTCGTTAATCCTGACAAAAAAAACTCGTACCAAATGCCCCCAAAAGTCTTCAAAGATCAAGGAGCACAAATCCCCCAAAAAAGACTAACATTGACCAGCAAATTCCAACAACATCATTTTCAGCGTTTTAAAAAAAAAAAAAAATTCGTTTCTCTATTTGCTAAATTTGTTAGTAAACAAAAGCAGCATCAACAAACACCAAACAATTATTTCAAAAGTAGCAAAAGAAACCCAAACTAATGGTGATGAGTTCTTCCTAATGATCACAGTGCTTAAAAAGAACACAAAACTAGAAAACGGAACTAAATAAATAGATAAGAGGGGGGAGAGAGTAGAAGTTGCTGACTGACAGGCTTAGATGGCTCGAGGATGGAAGCCATCCTAATGGGTTCCTCGAGGAGCAAGGGACTTGACTGCATTTTTTTTTTTTTTCTATCAAAATCAAAGAGCTCTTCTCAAATGATAGATTGATGAGAAGAAGAGACGGATATGCTGATGAGAGCAGAGTAAGCAAAAAATTCAAAAAGATAGAGAGAAATAAATAAGACTGTTTTTTTGTGCTGGACTCCTAGTGCGGGGACCAGTGGGCCCGTGATACACGCACGGAAAAGTTTGAAAAACTTGCGTCATAAACTACCTAAAATTATAAGTTACCATAATTAATTATGAAATTTATATAAATCACCCATATGTAATCATGCTTAATTGTTAAATGTATCTAATTCACATTTCTATCACTATTCAAGCTGATCTTTGCTAGCCTTGGTCAACGATTTATCAATTTTAACAAAATTATGTGTATTATAAAGTGGATTAAAGAAAAATAATTGTATAAAACTTTTGGGTGATTGATAATTGTGTCCTTGTATTTAAAAAAATTTACTACTCTGTCCCCCTTTTTTAATTATATATTAATTTTAACTTATATATCAATATGCATTTATTTGATAATGTTTAACCAATAGTTACTTGAGTAATCTATTTGGTCAGTTACTCAATAAATGATTTACTCTAGTAAATAAGGTCGGTTACTCGAGTAAGTCATTTACTCGAGTAAACCAAAGAAGCGAGCAACCCAAATTTGGATCCACAGACATTTTTTATTCAAATCAAGTTCTAATGTATTGTGCGTATATAAATGGACTTGGGATTGATGTTTGTAAGTCCTTTATAGTTGAGGGTAATCCTCATTCAATTCAAAGTGGCAAAACATAATTTTCTATTGATTTAAAATCAATTTAAACAAAAATAAGTGTATTATTTAAAATTACAAGGCCTCTTCAAACTCGGTCATAATTTCTTTGACTCTGTTCAAATATTTCATCAGCAAAGGACCTTTGGCTTGATATATGCCATCAATTTGTGAAGTGACAATTTAGGAATCGCTAAAAACTTTTACCTTTCTAGTCCCATGTTCTTTAACCTGCATCAGTCCGGCTATCAGGGCTTCATATTCTGACTAGTTGTTTGAAGTTGGAAAGTTCAAACAGAGAGAGTGCTCTATTGAAACTCCATCTGGGCTTTAAAGTATTATCCCGACTCCACTCCCTTTGCTGTTTGACGAACCATCAACATAAACCTTCCAAATGTCGTTTAGTTCTGCACTTCCTTTATCTGCCAGGGTGAGCTCTATCATGAAGTCGGACAAAGCCTGCGACTTAATGGCATGCCGAGTTTCATACGTTATGTCGTATTCAGAGAGCTCTAGTGCCCAGTTAGTCATTCTCCCAGCCAAATTCGGCTTATGCAAAACTTGTCGTATCGGTTGGTTAGTTCTGGCTACTATTTGATGTCCTTAAAAATATGGTCATAGTCTTCTTGCTGTGATGAGTAAGGCAAATGCCATTTTCTCTAGCTTCTGATACCTCAATTCAGGACCTTGAAGAGCTCGGCTAACAAAATATATCGGCTCTTGGCCTTCTCCAACAGCCAAGTACTCCAGGTTCTGGCTTTGACAATACTGGCAGTGCCGCCAAACATTTCTTTATTCTCTCAAACGCGGAATCACAATTTGGGTTCCATCTACGCTCAGCTTCTTTCTTTAGTAACTTTGAAATATGGGAGGGCATTTTCCGCCGACTTAGGCAAGAATCTGGTCAGGGCAGCCAGCCTACCCGTCAGTTGTTGAACCTATTTCTTACTTTTAGGAGCCTTCATATCCAGTATAACTTTGCATTTATCTGGATTTGCTTCAATTCCTTTATGGGTTAACATAAAACCCAAGATTTTTCCAGCCGGGACTCCAAATGTGCATTTAATCGGGTTCAATCGGATACGATAAGCTCTGAGTTTCTGAAACGTTTGGTTCAGATATCTTACATGACTTGTCATATCTAATGATTTAACAATCATGTTGTCTATGTACACTTTCACTATTTTGCCGAGTTGATCTTCAAATACTTTTCCTGAATTTTTGAGCCCGAAAAGCATTACAGTAATTTGCCTTCTCTGCAATAAAAGTTGTTTCTTCTTGATCTTTCGGGTACATTGAAATTTGATTGTAGCCGGAATAAGCATCCATGAAGGATAACAACTGGAACCCGGCTGAATTATCTACCAGCTGGTCTATGTTGGGCATTGGGTAAGAATCTTTTGGACACACCTTATTGAAGTCAGTGTAATCCGTACAAACCCTCCATTTCCCACTTGGCTTATTCACCATGACTATATTAGCAAGCCATGTAGTGTATTGGGTCTCTCTTATGAACCCGGCAATGAGTAATCTTTGACGTGTTCCTCCAAAACTTATTTTCTTTTTGGTCCCAGCTTCTTTTTCTTTTGTGCCACTGGAGTTGATCCAGGATAGATCGCCAGCTTATGGCAACAGAACTTTGGATCTATACCTGGTATCTCGGATGATTTCTATACGAAAATATCCTTGTTATTCTTCAGAAATTCAATCAACTCGGCTTTAATCTTAGCGTTGATGGTCTTGCCGTTTTGGTAAGTTGACCAAGTTCATCCCACAAGATAAGCTCTTCTAATTTACCATCTGGCTCAGGTCTTAGAATGACAGCTTCTTCTCTTATATTCAGCTCAACCATATTAACTGGTTTGCTTGAGTGTTGAGAGGTTATTTTCTTCCCGGCTTTATCTCTTGGATGAATCTGAGGTGGACTTAAGTGTCCACCTTCATTTTCTTTAACGGCTTCAAAATAACACTATTGTGATTTGATAGTCCTCAAGAGTTGAGGCCCATTAAGTGTAAATTGTTCCACAAAACCCATGTTTTGGTTATAAATCACTCCCTCCAACCTTCTTCTTTTCATATAGAGCAACTGTTTTGAATAGTGGACCAGAGCAATGCCGAAAGTGGGAATTAAGGAGACCTGGAGCAAATTTAACATTATCTTTTTCACATATAACTATTGGGTTAGTTTGCTTTGTTCAGGACACCTAAGGCCCATCAAAAGGAACCACAAAATGTAGAGAGAAGAAGGAGTGTTGCACAGAAAGGAAAAAGAAGTCTGCTATAGTACAACAGCAGTCAAAGGAAGCAATGGGGAGCCGCCATGTCAGCTACAGCAGAGAAGGTGGAGGTGCTGCCTCTGCTACAGTACGAAAGCAAAGAAGCTGAACAATGGGAAGCCGCCACGTCAGCTACAACAGAGAAGGTGGAAGTGCTGCCCTGAATCCGATACTCCTACTCACAAAGGGAGCCAAAAGCAAGGGGGACCACTTCCATTTAAGGCCAAGCTGGCAAGAAGCAAAGCTACCATTGGAGAGGATTTAGACAAAGCGTAACCCTTGATGAAAGGAACAATGGAGATCAAATGAAGAACCCTATAAAAGGAACAAGCAATCCTCATAGAGAGGAGATCGGCACCCATCCTAGGACCGGTTGTCTCTTTGTTTTCTTATTTCTTTGTAAAAATGCTCACTAGGAGCTAACTTCCTCTAAGTAGGTGAGGGTTCCATAGAAGTAATCCCTTTTGTCTTAGGATAGCTTTGTAAGGAACACATATTTTATAAATGAATTTTGAGTTGCTCTTTAGTTTAATTTATTGATTTTGTGAAACCCTTTGGGCTGGCAACCTCATCCCGGGACCACTCGGTTGATGAAACACTGACAAAGGCGTGTGGAGCATTCTCAAAATCCTGGGGTAGTTTAGCCTGAAGAAAGGAGGGATAAACACCTGGAATGGGGAGCACTGCCATGTGAATCCATGCTCTTTTGAGAAGGCAACATGGTTTCCTTGCATATAACTCCAAGTACTATGGAGTAACGTGGAGAGTAAGGCTTTACCCTCTGCTTACCTATAGCAAAACAAGGGAAGGAGCAAAATCCACTTGTAAAATATGCTACCGGGCAGGGTTAACCAAAGGGATGAAAACATGGAACCCGTAACACCTACTTGATCTTTTCCTTCCTGAAATTAATCTTAACTCAATTCCTATCACAACCTTTTCCTCACGATAACTGAACTGTGTTTTACTAGCTGATGATCTTACTTTCATTTCGTTGACTGCTCTTAAAGTTACTTCAATTGATGCCATTTTATTCGATGACCATGCTAAGTCATTCACTGCTCTCATCTGGTTCAGAATGGTTAACATTGTTTAACTAGCTGCTCAGAGATTGCTCTTTGTGAAGCTTAGCTGAGAATAGTGATTCCCTTTATTGCTCCATTTTACAAATTAAGTTTCCTTTAGCGCTTCTTACTTCACAACTGCTCCCTGAGGACGATAAATCTGGGGCTATAATACCCTATATTGCTTGACACGTACGCTTGCGTATAGTTTAAGAGGGTTGCTCTTAGTCAGAGTAGATTGCTCCTGTTGGCAATCCTGATTACTAATCTACACTCTTGCTCTCTGAAAGAAATATTCCCGAGCAACTCTCGGTTCGACCAAGCATGATTCTTTTTGATCTCCCTGACTGATGATGACTTCATTCTTGTTACTTATCATCTTCAACTTCTGATGTTTTATTGAGACCAGCATATCCCACTTATGCAGGGTTGGCCTTCCTAGTATCACATTGTATGGAGATGGGAAGTCAGTAACAATGACTCTTACTCGTTCAGATTTGAATGCTTCTTTTGTTCCCAGAGTCAATCTGAGATCTATGTAGCCTTTAGGGGGTGTATTTTCTCCATTAAAGGCTATTAGGGTAGTCTTACAAGGCTTGAGATCTTTAACATCCAGATTCATTCTTTTGAAAGCATTCCAAAGGATGATATCTGCACAGCTCTCAACATTTATGAAGATCTTTTTGACCCGGCAATTAACCAGAGTTCTTGTAATATCCAGACCATTTTCATGTCCTGGTAGCACACCTTGCATATCTTCTTTAGCGAAATAAAGTATAGGAGGATCCGATTTACTAGGATCTTCCTTGAACTTTGGTCGATTTATGTCTGAAAGTACTTCTCTGAGATATTTTCTTCTCGCAATTACGGTATATCCACATCCGCCAAGTGCTCCGCTAATCACATTGCAGTCGAACTCGGCTTATGGAAATTCATCAAATTTAGAATCATCCTTTTTGTTTTTATCTTCTTTCTTTTTCTTTTTAGGAGCAGGGCTCTTGCTCCTACTTTGGCCCCTGGATTTCCTCTTATTATTTTTCCATCCCTGCGTCTTGATAACATATTGACGCAGCTTTCCATCCCTAACAAATTTCTCCACGGCATCCCTGAGGTCCCAACATTGATCAGTAGTATGCCCAGGTCCATTATGGAAAGCATAAAACCTGGATCGATCCAAACCTCCTCTGTCAAATATAGGTTGTGGTCGTTCTGCTTTCTTCATCTCGGTCGTTGCCACTTCCCTCCATATCTGAGACCGTGGCACATTTAATGGAGTGTATTTCTCATACCTTCCAACCCGGAATCTATCATTCAGGTTTCTCCCACGGGAATCTTTCTTTTTGTACCGAGTTGTTCTTTTTCTCTTGGAGCTGAAATTTTCCTCTTTGGGCTCATCCTCTTATTTTCTTCACCCAGCGCATTTGCTATCTCCATTTGTTCGAGCTCCAAGTACTTCTTTGACCGGGTTCTGCTTTGACCAGGTTCTTAATTCTTCTAACGTCCTCACAAGATCCTTGTAGATTGACTTTGCCAACTGAGATGCTCTATCTAACCGGCTACAATCAAATGTACATGGACATTTTCTTGCAAACCCGAAACTTGCAAAGCGGCATCTTTAAATCGGTTTAAATACTTCTGGAGTTCTCCCCATATTGTTGTCGAATTTTTCCGAGTGCAAATTTGTACTTCGGATGCTTCTTGCTTGTCGCATAGTTCAACAAGAACTTTTCCCTAAATTCTTCAAAGGAACCAATCGAATTAGCAGGCAAGGTTGAAAACCCTGTCTGCGCAATCCCAGTCAAGGCTGTAGCGAATATCCGGGATATGATAGGCTCATCAACCCCTCGGATGTACATATCTGTGTCGAAGGCATCTATATGGACTTGAGGGTCCTGACTTCCATCATACTTTAACAAATGTGTCGAGTTAAACTTCTCTGGGAACGGAGCATTAAGTATATCTCCAGTGAAGGGGCTATTATTATACTGACCCCTATTGTACTTCATCTTGTAAACACCAGTCTCATTACGTCCTCGGAGATTATGTGGAGGTTGGGTATCCCAGTTGTGATGCATATCATTCCGTTTTTTCTCCATATTCCTCCATGCCCTAGCATTCTGGGCAGGAGGCACCGTATTCGCATTATGATTATTGTCTTCAACGTTATTGTTGATTTGGATGTAGCGATATGGGTTTATGGTCGCTCCCGTGTTTGGTGCTCCTTGGACCTCAGCTTCTCCAACCCGAATTTGTGTATCCGGGTTATGATCCATGTTCTGATTATTGTCATCTCGGACCTGAACTCCATCTCGGCTTAACCCCCTTGCCTGCATTAAGCATTGCTCCATCTCTTGCATTCTTCTCATATTTTCTTCTTGAATTCTCCTGAAATCCTCTTGTCATTGGAGGTTATTACGATTCTCCATATCCTCCATCCACCTTATGATCGTTGTAACAGCCCGTTGTACACTGGTATTGTTAACATTAATCATGATATTAAGCGAAGTTACAATCACAACAGTTCATTTATAAAAATGCGAGTAAATTTTTTTCGTTTATTACGCGAGCATTTAAAACAATAAAAAGCATAATAAATAAAAGTTGTGACCGTAACTCTATACTATTTGAGGAATAATTATTTAAACTAATTTTATACCATATAATACTTCCCTCAAGTCACTAAGGGGTTCCCATAAACCCACTTAGCTAAAGTCTCACTTTTACGTTTTCTCCCTATCCGAACATGGTTCGCTCTTTGAATTACTGCGGACAAACCGCATTCTACAAGTCTCCCATATTTTAGTATGTTATTCTACACTTAATTAC
The DNA here is from genome assembly GCF_033153095.1 of Gastrolobium bilobum. Lineage (NCBI taxonomy): Eukaryota > Viridiplantae > Streptophyta > Magnoliopsida > Fabales > Fabaceae > Gastrolobium > Gastrolobium bilobum. The sequence continues at coordinate 263,169 of NW_026897136.1, read as the reverse complement.
CTTTCTAGGAAGCTATCACACGAGTCATAAATTTCTCGTTTGCTCCGGATATCGCCGTTTGAAGTTGGACAAACAAATCTGTCAGTCAACCCCAAAACAGCTTCAAACAGCCTTCACACAATCAATTATTCTGGAAAATTCATTCAACCAATTGCTCTCAAATTTTTATACAACATAATAGACACCTCAAGGTTCAATTTGACATATCATACACCTAATTTGACCATTGAACGAAGCGGGAATAATTTTCCCAATCTCGCACCAGATCTGCCCCATGTGCAGTAGCCATAGGAGCAGTCCATGCTCACTTCCTTCTACAGGCCGACTCCCAATCCAGAAAAATCCCAAATTTTATCACAAGGTAGAGGACATCTCAAGATTCGAAACGGAGTATGGCACGTCCCTATCGGACCTCTGTGGAGGGAGATATACTCTCCCAAAGTTCTCCTAAATTCTGCAATTTCTAAAAAATTCGTCAGAGTTTCCTTTGTTTTTCCAATAAATCCCAAATTTGCCAATGTGTTCTCTAACCACAATTGTACCTAATAAATCATTGGGTGGCACACAAGGACCAGAAATACCTTGGTGCTCTTACAACCCTTCACAATTTATATCCAATTCAATCAATATACATCATTCATGCTTACTTTCTCAAATTAACTTGTTTCAATCACAAGGTCCCATTTGCATGCATTCTTGGAATTATAAAGTATCATTCACATCCTAGAATAGGCCTATTGCCCTTTCATCATATTACATACTTCATGATTACATCCATTCTCCATATTACAATTTACAACTTCAAGTAGACACATTACAATCTTCCTTCAAATATACAAAATAAATACTCCAAAATAAACATGATAAGTCAAGACTAAACTTAGACAAAATACATCATGAACAAAATGATAACCATAATCCTAACCATATGTTTTAGAATTGCGAGGTGTTATAATCGCAAGAAAATGCGTTCTGGGCAAGGCAAGAATCTGGATCTGCAGCAAGCAGAACGCGGGCAGCCGCATCTGCAGGATTCAGGGGAGGAGGATCCGCAACTCGATTTCGAGGAGCTGGTGTTGAGGCAGTGTCCAAGACGTCATCACTCACATGGATTGCATCATAATCAACATCATTTTCTAGTTGATTTTGAGACTGATTTACTTCTTCCAATACAGGATCCAATGGAAGGTTTGGATGTTGTGGTTATTGGCTGCTACTTCTTGTACGAACCACCATTGTTGGTTGTGATAATGGGAATAATGAGTTTAATGCTTCCCACAGACGGCGCCAGTGTTCTGTCTTAAAGACAGAGATATCTAGCCTAGTGGGCTAGTAGATTACTATTGGGTGTGAACTTGTTGGTTGCTTAAAATATTCTTGTAAAGGATGTTCCCTTACTTCAGTTCATCAAGAGAAAACACATTCGTTCTCTTGACTTCAACCCAAGTGCGCAAGTGCACGCATCAAGTAGTAAATAGGACTATTAGTGTCCAGATTATCATTCCCACAAGGATAGTACTCTAAGTAATGCCTTAAACTATTTTAAAAAGAATGAAAATGAAAAGAAAAGTTAGTGATTGATCTGTTTGGTCAAACGTTCCCTACTATCTTGACAATGTTTCTCAAGAATAGTAAGTTCAATCTGACAGCAAATAACTCATCGCGTCGTTATATATGAAATCCTTCTTGATGAGAGAAGGAACGACAATATTCATTGGAGATTTGTTGATACAAGATTGAATAAAGAAAATAACAATAACAATATTTAAGAGACAACAATATGGAGAGATAAAACAGTTTTTAACACAAGGAATGGACCCACTGTTCCATTCTTAAATAGCTATATTCTCCACTCAGGACTTAACCCTTCTGAATTTGTTCAGGTCTTTTCACTGCCAACTCTGATTCCTCAGCTCATGGACTAAATGGCTCACAAGTTTCCATATTCCTATAGCTCCCTTGACTCCAACATTTACTAAGTACAAGACCTTCAGTGAAGAGGTGGTTCCTTATTCCTAAGGCAACCAGCAGTGTTGTTTTCACAACACTACCTTTCCCCTCTGATTAAGCTATCTGAAATCCCTTCCTTATGGAAGTTCCTTTCTCAGTATGCGTTCAATTTCAATTGATACGCAATGAATATAGCACACTTAATCAGAGAAATACAAAAGCTTCAGTATAAGAGTTTTGAAAATAGTTCTTTAAGAATTTCACAGTTTTTCTGTTCCACAAATAACTTAGCCCATGACTAATACTTTAAACATAATTATTCCAAACTGAAATCTCATAACCCGAGATTCAGTTCAGAGATAACGAATGGAAAAGAAGAGAAATAACACGTTATATTAATCAAAAACAAGTTAGGTTACAACGAAATAAAAATGGAGAAGTATGATTGCTGCTCGTGAGGAGTCTTAAGTGGGTGATACATGATAGAGGAGAAGTTGTTGTCACTTAACTATTGCTAAAACTATACAAAGAAAAACTACAAAGGAAACTAAGTGATCTCTTCTTAGGGGGTGTTTGGTTCAAGTTTTTGGTGAGGATTACCGGTAATCCTTCTTTGGTAAATGTAATTACCACGTTTGGTAGAAGGAATAAATTACGATTCCCGGATATCCAAGGATTACCGGTAATTTGATTTATAAAGAAAAGTCACTATTCAGATTACCAAAAATAATATGGTAATTCGGAATACCAATCAGAATACCAAGTAAAGGGAAAGCACAACAATAAATTTTGAGACAAAAATACCCCAATACACATAAAAATCTAGACCCAATCTATCAATTACAAAAGTAAAAATAGTTTGGGGTTATTTTTGTAAAATAACCTCATATTCCAAGTCATATTTCGTTCTAAACCAAATATGGAATCAGTAATTTTTACCCAGTATTCCCGGTAATATTTTGGCGAACCAAACACATCTTTCGTAAGATTCCAAGTAAACTCAATTTCTACTGAATTCCCATTAATCATGATTCCCGGTCACCAAAAAATTTCTCCTGTACCAAACACACCCTTAAAGAATTCGATGGTTTCTCTGTGTTGGAACGTCCTATTTATAGGCAGAAGAATGGGTGGCAGAACCTGTAATTTTCATTGAGTTATTTTCTTGACTACATGAAAGGGGCAGTGTGAACAGTGCTCTGAGGGACGCAAGTTGTTGGATGGGACACTTAATGTTGAGATTTGTCTTTTCTTTTGCATTCCCCCATGCCTTACTTTCCTCTTAACCAATAGAAACTCTTTATTCCATGTTGTGCACGTTTCTTCCTGCTTGATTGTTGTACCGCTTATGCTTATGAGACTTATTTCCTTATTTATGGGACTTCCCTATTGACTAAAATTCATTTGGCACAATTGAGTACAGAAGAACCAACAATCCATTGGTTTAATCTACTCCGGGAAACAAAGTCAGACGTTACTTGGGAGAACTTAAACTTGAATTACTTAAACGATAAAAGTGATCATCATGGAGGCTCTCATTTTGAGGAACTGGCAACTATCAAACAGAAGGCACTGTCAATGAATATATTTCTCAAATTGAAGTATTGACCTCTCAAGTGAATACTCTTGGAGGACCTATCTTTGGCTTCGGTATGCCAATTAGATGACAGGTTAGAACACAATCCAGGGTCTCGTCATCATGACGATTTCAAGGAAGTGGAATTTGAGCTCATCAATGAATGATTGCTCCATGAATTTCCGCCTTTGAATGGCCCCAGTTTGGGAAAAGCCAAAATGGAATAGGTCCAGTTCTTTTGGACCACAGACATTCCTCTTGGGTCTAGGTCGACCTAACCCCATAACCCAAAGTACCTTCTTTCATTCAAATGGTGAAAATTTTCTGTTTATTTTCCCGTATATCATTTCCTTGTACATCTTAGATTCTTTTCCTTATTTACATTGTCAACTACCATAAATTTGGTAGAGATCTGCCACCTTAATTGTAATAATTAATTCACTTTTAATCATGGGACAATGTTTCTATGCATCCGGTATATATATAGACAACTTTCAATACATAATGCCAATGAACTGTAGCCTAAAAATTCCACTACAGATATACCAAATGAACTTTCAATACACAATAATTTTCATAAATAAATTTCAACATTCATCTAATGATACATAATGCCAATGCTCCAATCTAGAAACAACGAAGATGTCAGCCTATTATAGAAGACTTCAAAATTATATAAGAAGGAACAATCCGAGAGCGAAAAATGGATAGAAATTTTCAGCAATAGATTCAATAAAAATTACTCGGATGGAAATGTACAAGACAAGTACTTATATTAAGATTAAATGGGGATTAAGAATAATAAGTCAATAAATCACCCATATCTCAGCCCAAAACTTCAACTATAAATAGAGGTTTAACATAACCAAACCAATTCAATTTTCAGCATTTCTTCTCTACTCTTCTTCTCCTCTACTACTCTCTCTTCTGACTTCAAAAGCATATTTTATTTTATTTTTATATTCTTCTAGTTACCAACCGGTTCTCTGTCCCAAATTATTATTTTTTCTTCTAGAAGTTAACAAAATTGGAGACCAGATAATCTTAATCCCTATGTTCTCTTAGAATAGTTTTGTATATGAAATTTGGAGTTCCTAGGTTCCCTTAAGTTATTTTTTATTATATACATGAAATTTTGTATATGTAATCATAATCCCTAGAAAATTTTAGGATGGTTTTATTTGAAATATGTAATCCTTAGGGTATTTAAATTACTTTTATTTAAACATTAGAAATTAATAGGATAAATTATATAATTATTTTGGTATTAATAATTGAATTAGATATAATTTTTAAATTAAATTTTAACCCTTTAATGATAATAAATATAAATAATTGGATTATTTGATTGATATGATTGAATTATGAATATTGATATGATTGGATTTGAGTTTTATTTTAATAAATGCTTGAATGATGATATGATTTTGAACTTATTAGATATTGAATATATGGATTATGATTTGGAAAATTATGATATGATTGGATAATGAAAATTTTGATATTTTTGGACAAATGAAATTATACTCTTAATTAAATTGATGAGGAAACTTTCCAATTATAAGAATTGTGATAAGATTGAATTTTGATGATTGTGTGAGAGTGTAATTAATTAATTAGTGGCAAAATAGCTTTGGGATGGTACCTCCTAAAGTGATGAACACAACTTTTCAGCTTTATATTTTCTGGGATACTAGTAGTAACTTTGGAAAGAGGTGTGCACACTAGGAACAGATATTTTGATTGTGGCCAATTTGATTATTTGTGACTGGCAGGATTTCCCGGGTCTACCAGAGTTCTCTTTCCACTAAAGAAATTTAATAAAAATTTATAATAATAGATATTTTTTATAAACATTTATAATAATAGATTTAATTATATATGGGTTCGCTTTTTCTGCAGTTACTGCAGATAAGTTATCTACAGTGAGCCCAATACGACATCGTTTTGGAGCGGAAATCATGATATTTTTGTAATTTTAATTTATTGCAGGGTTATTATAGTCTTTATAATTATAAATTTTTAATCTTTTAATCCCAAAACGACGTCGTTTTGAGAATAAATGCAGATAACTTATTTGCAGTAACTGCAGAAAGTGAACCATATATATATATATATGTGTGTGTGATAAATATTGAATTATTATTTGAGTCAGCTGTTATTTGATTTCATCTTTTATATTCAGTTACATATTTGTTTTTGATTAAGATTATCAGCTGTAACATTCTCTACAACTCACTAGCATAGAGTATATCACATTAATTCTTAAGTGAAATTCTAACGCAGTGGATATGAAATAAGGTGTATGACAAACTATTCTTAAAATCTAATTATACAAAAATCAAGTTCACTATTACATCAGAAATACATCATAATCTAAACTACAAAGAAATATTTTTCTTTCTATTAATTGCTCCACTGAACTCCGTATAGTCTTCAAAGTCTTTAACCAAAGAGCTTTATCCTACTCCAAAGCTACACATACTGGCCTATTTACTCTGAAAATGTTAGCATAAAAATAAACACACGTGAGATAAATCTCAGGAATATTGGGGTTTTCAAACTATAACCAATCCAGCCGCTTTAGTGAAAAATATTATTCTCACAGAATAAATTTATAATAAGAAAATAATATCATAAACAATAAATATAAGCCCAGACCTTTGTGGGTTCTTCATTCAGCTATACACAAACCTTTGTGGGTTCTATCCAAACTTTGTGGGTTCTAGATACATATATAGGAACATGTAATCTTTAACCGAAATGACTAATGCTCAATTCTAGAGCGCCCAAATTCTGTGGGTTCTGTATGGCGGAGTTCAAGCCATGATAAGGCGTCACTTACCCTATAATCATTCTGATCCCCTTGTGGGTCAGTCACATCAGAATCATTCACTAAAAGATTACATATTTCATTAGTATTCATTTGGTACCAAAGAAATTCTTTAATTTCTATAAACTTGATTCAAGATCATTCTCATATCTAATACAAGTAAATTCATCAAGTTCATAAAGTCAAATATAGAAAATAAATTAAAAGAGTATAAATAATTCATAAAATAACTTTGGCAGAGTAATGGAATTTTCACAACTTTTAAAGAAATAACTTTAAAATACCAACTTTAAACATGGCATGGATAACAACAAAACCAACATAGCTTTCTAAAATATCTTAAAATCAACTTTAAAAATAAAGAAGAGAATGAGTTGTTTACTCCCAATATTACCTTTCCTTTTCTTTTTCCTTCTTCCTTTATCTCTCCTTATCTTTATTTCCTTCTCTTTCTCTCTCCTTATCTTTATTTCCTTCTCTTTCTCTTTCTCTTTCTCTTTCTTTCCTTCTTTTTCTGTCTCTCTCTCTCTTCTTCTTAAGTTTCTAAAAGAGGGGGGTTTATATAGATTTTCAAAAAGGAATGTAATCATTACTTTTTATAAAAATCTAAGGAATCTAATCATGACCTTTATAAATATATAAGGAATCTTAATCATTACGTTTATAAAAATCTAAGGAGTCTAATCATTACTTTTATAAATATCTAAGGAATCTTAATCAATACGTTTAAAAAATCTAAGGAATCTAATCATTACCTTTATAAATATCTAAGATATTTTATATTTTATTTATTTATTTATTTATTATTATTATTATTATTATTATTATTATTATTATTATTATTATTATTTTGAAATATTACACTAGCCTTGCTGACTTTTGGGTTTGTGTTTGTGTTTGTTTGACTGTAATGATCCTTCGGAGAGCAGACTTTCAGTAAAACAAGTTCTAAAGGATGGGGCTAGCAGTGAGCAGTGAGGATAACGACTCAGATATTTCTAGTTAGCTCTAGGATTTAAAGATTTTTTTTATGAGCTTCAATAAATATATATAAGATATATTTCTTTCATTGAACTTAGTCTTTAGTTTTATTTTTTTGTAATAAATTTTAGCCTTGCACTTGTCTATAGTACAAGTGTGGCAGTAACATTTTCCAAATTTGGTTATTTTGAATTTTGCAATTATTTATAAAATTATTGAAATTATTATTATTAGTATTTTTATAAATTGTTAGAAATTTGGGGTGTTACAACATTTAAGCTTGAGATTGGAAAAAAACTAACAGGATTGGAAAATGAAGATAAGTAATATTTTACAATTAATAAAATATAATTTATTTTTTATTTTTAATTATTTTTAATTTTTTAGGCAGGTTGACCTGCCAACCTACTACAAAACGGAATGGGTTAAGATTTTTAACCCATATCAAAATGCAGGGCGGGACAGACCAACCCATTTTTGGCGGGTTGGCGGCGGCTCGGGGCGGGCCGACCCGTTCTGCCATCTCTAAGCCTTGGTCCTTAATTTATCAATTTTAACAAAAATAAGTGTATAATAAAGTGGATTAAAGAAAAATAATTATATAAAATTTTTGGGTGATTGGCCATTATGTCCTTGTATTTGAAATTTTTTACTACTCTTTCTCCCCTTTTAAATTATATATCAATTTTAACTTATATATCAATCTGTCTTTATTTGACAATGTTTAACCGACAGTTACTTAAGTAATCTATTTGGTTAGCTACTCAATAAATGACTTACTCGAGTAAATAAGGTCGATTACTTGAGTAAGTCATTTACTCTAAGTAAACCAAAGTAGCGAGCAACCCAAATTTGGATCCACAGACATTTTTTATTCAAATCATGTTCTAATGTCTTGTGCATATATAAATGGACTTGGAATTGATTTTTGTAAGTCCTTTACAGTTGAGGGCAATCATCATTCAATTCAAAGTGGCAAAACATATTGATTTAAAATATAACTTGTAATCCCCAAGGGTAGCTTAGTTGGCAACTGAGCTTCAAAGGATTTGTTTGGGTCAGGGGTTCAAACCCTGTCTCAAGCAAATTCTTGAAAAGTCTTTGGGAGCATGAGGACGTGCTTCTCTCCTCGAATGGGAGATTAATCTCATCCTTCCTCCGATAGAGATGCTCAATGCACCCGTTGTTCCAATGAGGGGATGGCCTTCGGGCCGTACTCCGAAGACAAGGTGACCGGAAGAGATTGAATGGGGATACCCTCCAGATTATACCAAAAAAAAATATAACTTGTTAAATTTGGTTTATTTTTTTATTAATCTAACTTATTATATCATGCACACACATAATAATTGGACTTCATATATGGGTTTGCCAATCCAAAATAATTGAGGACAATCTCTATCTAAAATCAAGCTCTTTATACACTAAAATAGTATATACTTTGAAAGTGCATAACTTTTGGCTCAATTGCCCAGAGGAGATTTGATCAATTTTTTTTTAAATGCTTCCTTTTAGGGTTTTGGGAATGACAAAGGAATTTACTAAACTAAATTTATGTTCATGTTGTTGTTTTTGAAGACTTATGCTCGTTTGGCATATTTTATTTCTATGTATAATGTTATTTAATTCATATTCTTGTTTATCATTGTCCAACAATAACAAATATTGGTGACTTATTATTTCAATGTATAGAAGATTATATAAAACTTACTAAACTTGTCACAAAGTAGGCATTTGAATCCCAAAATGGATGAAGTATGTGACAATAACTGAAAAAGCTAAATAGAATGATCATGAAGAATATGTAATTTGGCATAGTTTATGCTCAATTACTCTAGTAAGTGGGTTACTTATACGATTAAGTATTGGTCAACTAGGTAAAATAGAGACAGATTAGTATATAGTTTGGGAAGAAAGAACAAAATTATAATTTTTTGAAAATTAGGGGCAGTCAGTCAGCAAGATTTTTTCCTTCTTTGTTATTAAAAAGTGTATTGCTGCATTATTATTATTAAGCAAATTTACTTAATATCAATTTAAAAAAAATGTATTAGAAAGTGGATTAAGCAAAAAATAATTATGTATAATTTCTCCTTCTTTGTCATTAGGACAAGTACTGCAAAAAGTGGATAAAAAAATAAATTGTATAGAATTTCTCCTTTTTTGAAATTAGAAAATGTACTGCAACATTATTATTAAGTGAATTTGTTTAATATCAATTTAATCAAAAATCGGTGTATTATAAGAAAATGGATTAAACAAAATAAGTGTGTTATTAAAAATGTACTGCAACATTATTATTAAGTAAATTTATTTAAAATCAATTTAAACAAAAATAAGTATATTATTATAATTACAAGGCCTAAGTTGCAAAATTTATATTTTGGCTTGATAGGAAAATTTTAGCTTCGATGATCCCCCGATGTAATAGAAAACTCAAAACTATGGCGTTCTTAACATATTTCTAAGTTTAAAAAAATTGAAAATGTGATTTTCTTTTAATAAGATTCATTAGGTTTTGGCACTTTGAATTATCGAGTTGTTACAACTAAAATGATTTTTGCTGAAAATCAAGATATTGTCGAGCGGTCAGGAATCACGATGATACGAAAATTGGGAAGAAAAGAGTTAGATAGTTAGGCAATTATAAATTAGTAGTTCTGTTGGAATGTTTGTTAATATTCATTTAGGTTGTTATTCAACAATCCTTAGCAATCAGAGGTGTTCCGGGTTTGTAACTCGGATGAGCCTACTTATGCATAACTGAGAAGCCCATGTGTTAATACTCGGATAAGATAACCCGCTGGATCCTGAGCTAGTATACCCGGAAGCCCAGATTGTGGCCATAATCCATGTTTCTCTCCACTTATACAATGACAAACCACGATCGTTATAACTGCTAAGTTGATAATTGCCCCCTATCCACTAATAATAACCGTTAATATAACATATATAAAGAGGAAGATTAAGATGAATGGATTAAGTTCAAATCACTCATAATCACTATCAAACCAACCTAACCTATAATGTTTATACCGAACATTTAGCGTCGTCTGTGTGAACTGTAAAGTTTATTCCCACCATTGTTAATAGCTAGTAATAACGATCAAGAAAGAAGAATTGAAAATGGTTTTCTCTTGGAAGAGGATGAGGAAAACTCTTTCTGATCTAGTGCTAGGAGTCGTTCTTTAAATACTATTGGACATGCATTGATTCAGTTAGCAGAAGACATCACAATAAGCATAAGGAGGAAAATCTGAGAAAAGGTTCGCGATCTCCTGCTCCTAGTTACATTCCTCTGTCTCATCCTCAGAGGCCAGAGGGTTTACATCAAGAAAACAATCATCATCATTCGGGGGAGTCAAGGAGTCAACCAAGAAGGCCATATAACAGAAGTAGAGGTCGAGAAGTTACCCGGAGAAATCAAGAACGAGTATATGTTGAATACACTCGCGAGTCAGATAGGACCGAGCATTATCAAGAAAGAAGGGATTATGAGTATCATCAAGCTCAGCAGGAAGGGGATAGATATGACTTTTACGGGCATCCAGATGCTTGCTAAGAGAATCAGCCGGAGTTTAGTCGCTATCATTATGCACGCTATAATAACCCTAATTTGGATAATTCAAAATTAGAGGTTTATTATGAGGACCTAAAGGTCATTGATGAGATAAGGAAGAGATTATATGAATTTTGATATCCATATTGTTGGTATTTTAAATAGGTGGATTTCTGCCTGTTAATTTTGACTGCTGATGCAACAATAGATAGTAGAATAACCCTAACTAGGTGAATCTGAGTTAAAGAGTTACTCTATTAATATCAGTATCATAGATGAGTTTAGAATTCAATTCCGTAAAGATTGACACCCATATTGTGGGTATTATGAGAAAGTGAGTTTTGACCTAATAGTTTGTACTGCTGAGGCAGTAACAAGTATCTGACTAACCCTAATCAGGGAATCTGAGATAAAGGATTATTCTAAGGATATAATTAGTGGATCCAGGAAGTTCTATGGATATTATTTTTTGGGATGCATTTAGACGATTGGATTTAGATCATGATCAGTTGGAGCCTTGTGGAGCAAATTTGTTGGCATTTACCGGGGACAAGATTAAGCCATTGGGGTATATTTCTTTGAGATGGACATTAGGAAAGGCACCTACTCATAAGACGGTGACCTTGTCATTGGAAGTAGTGGATATTGTGTCTGCTTATAATGTTAATTTGGGCAAGCCGTTCATGAAAAAATTTAAGATATTTTTGTCTATAGATCAGTTAGCCATGAAGTTTGTGGCAAAGGATGGAAATACAGCTACAGTGAAAGTAGATCAAGTCGTAGCTCGAAGTTGTTATAACATGAGTTTGATGATTCCTCAAGAAAGTAAAAAAGGTAACAAGGTAGAGAAAGAAGGAAAGCCGAAAGAAATCAAAGTAGATGAGGAAGAAGGAAGATAAATAGAAATGAAAGAAAGTAAGGAATCTCAATTGATGTTAGTAGGGCTTGATTGCTGAGTTGAAAGCAAAGGAGAAAGGTTGGAACCCATTGGGACAATGGTTGAGTTTTAACTTGGATTATTGCCCAAGCAGGTTACTAAAGTGGGTTCTAAGTTAGAGGTATAAGTAGCTGGCAAGTTAAGAGAATTACTAAGAAAGAACGCAAACTTGTTTGCATGGAAGCCTTCAGATTTCTCGTCATAGATCCGGATTTGTCATGTCATCACAGGTTAGGGTTATTATTGTTGGGCTACTCCTCCTCAATGCTAAGCCCAAAGCCCATTGAAGGGTTTAAGAAACCCTAAACCTTAAACCTTCTTCCTTCCTTATATAAGCATTAGAAAAGGGTTGGAGGCAAGGTTCGCTTAAGAGAGACTTTGAGAAAATTTAAAGAGCACCTCTACAGAGAAGCTTAAGTATTAGACCTCCTTAGGGAAGTTTAAGTGAATACCACCATTGTAGATGAGGTTTGAGTATACCATCATTATTGCTGAAGTTTGATTTCTTGTAACTCATTATTCACATAGTGGACGTTTGATTCTGGACTACTGTCCAATGGGTTTTACTTTTTCATAGGAGAAGGTTTCCCATGTTAAAATATTGTTGTGTTTCTTTATTTGTCTCTCATTCTGCATTTTTTTTCTACTATGCATAGGTTGACCTAGTGATTCAGGCCGAGATTTGATTGCCAAGCTTCAAGCTCAATGTTTGACTTCCGCAATGCTTCCATGCCGAGTTGAGGGAACCGAGTTTCCAACAATGATATTAGAGCCCGAGTTCGATGGGTTATGAAGGAAACAAGATGGAGAATCGTGGAATTTCACATGATGGTGACATGTTTAAGCTGACTACGAACAACTTTACATTCTAGAGACCTATGATGGAAGACCATCTTTACTGCAAAGACTTATATGAGCCCATCGTCCTTAAAGAAAGGTTTAAAGGAAAAACTGAGAAGGAATGAGAGATCCTGAGGCGAAAAGCGGTAGCCACGATCATGAAATATATCGACAAAAGCATTTTTGAGCATATGTCCGAGTTCACAAATGCATACAAGTTGTGGATGAAGATAGAGTCCATGATTCAGAAGAAGACTCCCAAGAACAAAGCACATTTGGTTCGCCGACTTGTGAAGCTAGAATACAATGACGATATGAGTATGATTAAGCACCTCAACACCTACAAAGGTATTATGAATCAGCGTCTAAAGTCGAGATGGAGATAGATGATGAGATGCAAGATTTGTTATTGTTGAGCTCGCTGCCAGAAAGCAAGAATACTCTACTAGTTACTTTAAGTAACTCGACTCCTGATGAAAAATTGAAGATGGATGTCGTGGCAGACAGCCTCCTGAATGAAGAGTCCAGGTGAAAGGAACGAGGTGTAACTAGCACAACTAAGGCAAATGTTGCTGAGAATAGAGGAAAGTCTGACTTTCGGGGTCGTAGTAAGAGCCGGGGTCGTGACAGATGAGATATGTCTAGAGGTTGAGATATAAATTGAAGTGCTTTTATTATGAGAAACCCAGTTACAAGCCAGGATAAGGCGAGATATGAATTGAAGTGCTTCTATTTTAGGAAGCCTGGTTACAAGAAGACTGGTTGCAGGACTCCACAAAAAAATTAGTAGAACGACACTGTGAAGCAGGATCAAATTGTGCCAAAGAAGGAAGAAGACAAGAGCACCACTATGGTGGCTGTCAAATCGGATGTCGATGTATTTCTCCTAGCTCAAGATAATTTTTTGAATATTGCATATGAAGACTGCACCTAGATTATTGACTCTGGTTCCTCATTTCACGTCACTCCACGCAAAGATTTTTTCACCTCTTACAAGAGTGGCGATTTTGGAGTCATGATGATGGGAAATCAGGTGACCAGCAAGACTGTTGGTGTCGGTGATGTGACCTTGACCACAGAGTGGGGTGCCAACTTGTGCTGAAGGATGTAAGGCATGTTCCTGATATGCGACTGAACCTAATCTCGGTAGGCAAGCTTGATGATGTCGGGTTAGTGAATTACTTTGAAGGATGTAGATGAAAATTAGCCAAGGAAAACTTGGTAGTGGCTCAAGGTAAAAAGGAAGGCTCCTTGTAAGTGATGCAAGGAAAGATAAATGTTGACAAAGCTAACTCTGTCTGAGATGCACCTAACATGGAGTTGTGGCATAAGCGCCTTAGCCACAAGAGTGAGAAAGGGCTCCAAATTTTGAACGAGAAAGAAACATTGACCGAGTTGAAAAGCCAAATACTGGAGAGTTGCACACACTTCCTAGCTGGAAAACAACACCAGATTTATTTCGTGAGACCAGATCAACTCAGTCAATGCAGGTATATACTTGACCTTGTCCATATCGATGTCTGCTCCATGTCAGAGAGATCACTTAGTGGAACTCAATATATTGTTTCATTTATTGATGATCATTCTTGCAAATTATGGGTATAATTGTTGAAGTCTAAAGACCAGGTACTCCAATCCTACAAAGAATTCCACACAATGGTGGAAAGGGAGATTGGCAAGAAATTAAAGGTGGTTTGATCTGACAACGATGGTGAGTATTACAACCCGTTTAATGCTTACTGTAGAGCGACCAGGATCTGACTTGAGAAGACACCCCCAAGACTCCTAAGCTAAATGGAGTTGCTAAAAGGATGAACCAGACTATTGAAGGGATGATCTGAAGTATGTTATCCAATGCCAGATTACCGAAATCATTTTGGGGAGAAGTCATCAGAACTGCTATTTGACTTGATCAACATGTCACCATCACAACCATTTGAAGGAGAAATTCCTGAAGAAGTTTGGACAGGATGGAAAGCGGTCTATGATCACCTAAGGGTATTGGATGCCGAGATTTCATGCATATCCCTAAAGATGAGAGGGCGAAGCTCGATGCAAAGACAAAATAATGCATTTACCTCGGTTTGTCGAGAAGTGAGTTCGTGTTCCGACTTTAGGATCCAATCAACATGAAGGTAGTATGAAGCCGAAATGTGATCTTTCATGAGAATGAGACTATTCACGACATCTCAGAGCCCAAAGTCCGGGTTGTTGTCCAAAGAGAAGAACCCGACCCTCCTGTCCGAGCTAAAGCAGTGGGAGAAAATTAAGAGAATAAAGAAAATGAGAATGACCAAGGCATAGAAGATCGAGGACCTGAGGAACGAGATGCGGAGGTCTGGGATAATGAGATCCGAGATGATGAGAATGATGACCCAGATCCTCAGCCTGATGAATAGCCTAGACACTCTACTAGAGTGAGACGACCTTCTACTAGGTACCCACCTAATGAATACATTGTGGTTGCTGAAAAGGTGAACCTCATAGTTATGATGAGACTATGACGAGCTTAAAAAAGGAAGAATAGGAGAAAGAAATGCAGGACAAGATGAAGTCTCTACACAAGCATCAGACTTATAAACTGTTCGGGTTTCCTCAAGGAAGATGAGCTCTGAAGAATAAGTGGGTTTACAAAATTAAACATGAAGAAAATGGCCAGAATTCGAGATACAAAGCCAAGATTATGGTGCAAGGATGAAATCAAAAGAAAGAAGTTAATTTTGAGGAGATTTTCTCTCCTATTGTGAAGATTACTTCAGTCCGAACCGTGTTTGTCATGGCAGCTTCAATGGAGCTCGAAGTAGAGTAAATGGATGTGAAGACGACATTCCTTCATGGAGACCTTGAAGAAGACATTTATATGAAGTAACCTGAAGGATTCCGAGCTCTAAGACAAGAAGATTTGGTATGCCGATGGCTTAAAGCAAGAACCTCGACAGTGGTATAAGAAATAGAGTCCTTCATGACTGAGCATAAGTTTGTGAAGACGGAGGCCGACCACTGCGTATTTGCCAAAAGGTATGAGGCTGAAGATTTTTTGATCTTACTTTTATATGTTGACGACATGCTGATTGTAGGGCAAGACAAATCGAGAATAGTTCCCTGAAGAAGGCGTTAAGCCTGTCCTACACGATGAAGGACCTTAGCTCTACAAAGCAGATTCTCGAAATCAAGATAATTCGAGTTGGACAAAAAAAGCTACTGTGGCTGAGTCAAGAAAAATACATTGAGGAGATCTTGAAAAGATTCATTATGGATAAAGCCAAAATAATGAGCAACCCCTTAGCCGATCATATTAAGCTGAACTATAAGCAATGTTAGAGATCTGATAAATACAAAGATGAGATGTTGAAGTTCCTATACCAATCCGTCATCAGAAGTTTGATGTATGCAATGGTTTGTATGAGACTCGACTTGGCGTATACTGTTGGAACAGTGAGCTGGTATATGTCGAACCCCGACAAAGAACACTGGGAAGCAGTGAAGTGGATTTTCAAGTAACTCTGAAGAACGACGAGTTTATGCCTTTGCTTTGGAGAGGTAAAGTCGAATTGCAAGGCTATACAGATGCTGATTTAGGGGGACATTTTGACTTAAAAAAGTTGACGACAGGATATTTAATGACATTTGCAGGATGAGCTATTTCTTGGCAATCAAGACTATAGAAGTGTATGGCACTTTCGACAACTGAGGCCGAGTACATAGCCGCGACTGAGGCAAGCAAAGAAATGATGTGGATGAAGAAGTTTCTCTCTAAACTCGGCCTTGATCAAGACAAATTCGAGTTGAAGTGTGATAATCAAAGTGCAATTCATCTTGCGAAGAATTCAACCTATCATTCCCTCACTAAACACATTAGTGTGAGGTATCATTGGATCCAGAATATGGTGGAAGATGGATAGCCCGAACTCGTCAAAGTGCACACCGACCTCAATTTGTTCGACATGATGATGAAGTCGGTACCAGTAAGAAAATTTGAAGACTACTATGAAGGTGTCGGGCTGTTACTGAAGTCAACGCATTGAAGTCAGAATGAGGAGATTTGTTGGGTTATCCCTCCTAAATGCTAAGCCCAAAGCCTATTAAAGGGTTTAAGAAATTCTAAACCTTAAGCCTTCTTCCTTCCCTATATAAGCATTAGAAAAAGGTTAAAGGCAATATTGGCTTGAGAGACACTTTGAGAAAATTTAGATAGCACCTCTAGGGAGAAGCTTGAGTGTTAGATCTCCTTAGAAAAGTTTGAGTGAATACCATCATTGTAGGTGAGGTTTGAGTGTACCACTATTATTGGTGAAATTTGATTTCTTATAACCCATTATTCATATAGTGGATGTTTGATTCTGGACTAGTGTCCCACAGGTTTTACTTCTTCATTGGAGTAGGTTTTCCATGTTAAAAGATTGTTGTGTTTCTCTGTTTCTCTCTCCTGCATTTTTGTTTTTGTTGTGCATAGGTGATTATTCAGGCCGAGCTCTAATTGCTGAGCTACAAGCTCAACGTTTGACTTTCACAATGCTTCCATGCCGAGTTGAGGGAGCCGAGTTCCCAACAATTATAGTATTAGAGTGATCTTGTCTTGTCTCATTTACAATCATTCTTTGCATTTTACTAAACACTCAATGCTAGCCTTTTGCGAGGAAGTTGCAATAAGAATATTGTCGAGAATGAGGATTAAGTGGGTTCCTTTTTAATTTCTTTATTAAAAGTATCATGTAAAATAATTCTTTTGAAAAATTGAATATATATATATATGTGTGTGTGTGTGTGTGTGTGTGTGTGTGTGTGTGTGTGTGTGTGTGTGATACGTCGTTTTGGGTGTTAGGAGAATTCATGAAGGGTGTTTTGGTAAAATTTCTATAAATAAACAAATAAAAATACCAAAACACCCTTCATTAATTCTCCTAATACTCCAAAATACCCTTTATTAATTCTCTTAACATCTAAAAAGACATAGTTTTAAGATAACCGAAAATAAGATTATCTCAAATGACTTGAGAAACGATAAACCCTATTTTTGTTGTTTTGTTTTTGTCGTCCTGTTCAGCAATTATAAGTGTATGCCAATGAATACGATGGTGAGTTATAAGCGTATGTCAATGAATTAGGGGTGTTCATCAACTGATCCAAACCAATTCAAACCGCGGTGACCGAACCAAAAAACCGATAACCGAAAAATCGAAAACCGAAAAATCAAAAACAAAAAAAAACCGCAAATTTTAATTGGATTGGATCAGATTTCGGATTAGTTGATGAAAATCGATCCAATCCAAACCGATCCAATATATTAATTTTCCTCTACCTACTTGGGCATTTCCCCAATCATAGCCTAAAATTTTCTAAACCCAAGACCCGTTAACTCATCAACTAAACCCAAGAAAAAACCTAGTCACATCTCATTAACAAAATTTCATCTGTGTAGAGCTGCATATCTCATTGCCCCCAAAAAAAACTATATTATCGTTTAATGATGTTTTTGTATTTAAATTTTTTTTACAAAGCCAATATATACAAAAGATGTTATTTGCATAATAATCATGAAACAAATTTTAGGATTTTCAAAAAATCAAAAACCGATCCAATCCAAACCGAAAAAAATTGGATTGGATCGGATCGGATTTGAAAAAAATCCAAACCGAATGGATTGGATCGGATGATTTTGTGGAACCAATGCACTCTACATAAAGAATATAAAGGTTCAACTATTTTGAAGATAACAAACAAGCATGGAAAGAAAGCTTCAAGGTGCAACCATCAAAAAGAAGTCTAAACAAGATCAAGACTCAAGCTTCAAGAGAAGTCTCTAAGTCCAAGCAACCTCCAAGTAACATAGTATAGGACTTAGGATTATTTGAATGGGTAATTAATTCCTTACGTGAACGAAGCTCAAAGTATTTTTCAAATACATGCATTAAATCATCGTTTAACATTCAAATACATCCCTAGCATGAAAATATAGTTTTCAATGTTTATAAAATGTTTAAACAATATTTGAAACTGATTTGAATCAAGAGAAAACCATTTTAGGGTGAAATCCAACCTTTCATCAGGTTGGTAATCGATTACCAAACAATGGTAATCGATTATCCTTCATGGTAATCGATTACCCTCCAATGGTAATCGATTACCTACTGGGCAGAAGACAAAATAACGGCTATAAAATGGCTAGTTTGCGAAAATGAGTGTAAAAAAGGCCATAGGGGCCCTCTATAAATAGAGAATATTGTTCCCCTTGATGAGACACACTTCTTGATCATTATTACTCATTAATTCTCATTCTATTTGCATTATTATAATGACCCTAATTGGTAAATCTTAGTTAGAGATTTAATTTAAGGATTTAAATGCCATAATTAGATTCAGTGAGCGATTTCGAGTATTTGGACTGTAATCATGACTAGGTTATGAATAGTGCGTTCTGTCGGAGAATTCGCAGTCTTGTGAATTAACCGGTGGAGCTTAATTAAGCAAAATGATTTTAGAGACATAATTTGACAATTCTGACTCCATATATGAGTTCAAAACGAAAAATTTTATAGTTTGGCACTTTCCGTGAAAATCTTGTGAATAGTGTTTTTACCAGGTATTTAGTACTGCTGTTTAAGCAACCGGTAGAGTCCAGAAACAAATAATTGATGAAATAAGAATAAGAAAGTCCAATATATGCCAAGCAAGTCAATATAGGCCCAAGAAAATGACAAGTGTATAAGTCTTAAGTTCATAAATAAATAAAGTACAGTTAGTGGTTCACAGTGCATTTCGTCAAAAATGGTGCAGAAACCACACTATGAATTATGAGTATTGTTCCTTAGGAAATAAAAACTAATGTAAATGACTTTAGAAAAATAAAAAAAATATGTTCGTAGCTTTAAGTTAGTTCCGGGTCAGTTTAAGTAAAAATACGCGATAGAAAAACAAACGGGTAAAAGGTCACATGTGTTTAAAAACTTAAGTGAATCAAATGACACAAATCCAAATCAGTTTCTCTCTCTTCCTTGCTCCAAAAACCCGATCTGCACCTAAGAAAAGGGGGGGGGTTAGGGTTGATCTTTCTTCTTTGATTTCTCCACCTATAATCCTCCAAATCCAATTACCCACCATATGAAATTGCTTGTAAACCACCCAACGAAGCCATTCCACCCATCAATTTGAGCTGTTGTTGAGTGTGTGAAGAGTTATTCTCTCCCCCAAATTCGAGCTACTATTCATCAAAGGGGAGAAATGGAGTTTTTCATGGAGTTTTGCTTGGTGGATGTCCTCTAGGCTTTGGGTAGTTCATTAGAGGTAACAAAACTCTAACCCTATGATTTTAGTCTTGAGGTTTATGTTTTGAAAATTATGACTATGATTGAGTGGAAATAAAGTAGCTAAAATTGGAAATTTTATGAAGTATTATGGAGGTTTTAGGATATAGGCATGTTAACTAAGCTTTTGTATAAGAATAAAAATTGGAAAAAAATCCATGGAGTGGACCCTTTAGCATTCGGCCTTCATGGAGGGTGTAGGGGTTATTGTGCAAAAATTATATTAAGTATTGTGAAGTTGTAATGTGTTGGAAATGAGTGAAAATAGATGAGTTAGTAAGAATGCCTATTAAAAAGAAAACACTAAGGGTCATACCCCCTACATGTCGGCCTTGATGGGTTGAAAAGGACTTGATGTCTAAACTTAAATTTGAACCTTGTGGATACATGCATAGGTGTGTGCAAGTTGTAATGTAAGTGAAGAAAATGTATTGTAAAAGAGAATGATATTTGGAAATTACCCTTATAGGATTCGACCTATAGGGTATTTAGGGATATATTTTGTACATTTTATTTTAAATAAAATGTGTTGTAATAAATTGTATAAAAATGATGAGTTTTGAAGAAAAATAGCATGATTTATGTTGAAAATTCCTAAGGGAATAGTTGATTAAATTAAAGAACACCAACGGTTATAAAGAGGTCTAGACTTGTGTATTGGCATAGGATTGGCAAAAATGCAAAGAAATGAAAATAAGCGATAAAATGTATGCTTTGTGAAAGGATCATGGCATAGTATCATGGCAAAGGATCATGGCATAGCTCTATGTTTAAGGAGTCTTTTCTTACTTGAGTGCTCCACCATAGTTAGTGAACTGTGGTTGGATTGTATGACTGTTTTGATGCTTTGTATAGATGCATTCATATAGAGCTATTTGATAACATGATATGTTTTATTCTGATATGACTTCGATAATATGATTTCTGTAATAATCTCTGGCCATTGATTGTATAGTACCCTGATGTCCGCTTTGGGGTCCTCCCTCGGGACTAAAGGTGTATGCCTCTGATATGTCTGGTTCCGCTTTGGAGTCCTCCCTCGGGAACACGTGCGTTGATTTGCGCTTGGGGTCCTCCCTTGGGAATGACGGCGCACGCCTCTGTTATGACATGAATATATGTTTTGTTCTGTTATGATATCTGTTATATGTTGTATTCGTATACTCTGTATCTGACTTTCATGCAGGAGTGAGCCAGGGGTATGGAGAATTCTCTATAAACCTGGAGCTTATTGAGATTTGTAATCTCACCCCTCGTTGGGGCCATATTTTCAAGTGCCCAGATCCCCGGTGAGACCTCTCTAGTCAAGGACGCGACCCGTGGCTGAGGATTTTGGACGGATTGGATTTTGAGTAGCTGTAGGCTACTTCTATTTTGGAGTATAGTGCTTTCATTTAGTATTTCAGTATTTTGTGGATGATGATGTTAGATCCTTCATTTTGTATATGGCCTGTATATGTTTTGTACATGTCTGTCAGTTTGATGCATGTACATTTGAGTATTCAGGCACGTTATATGATGATGTAGTATTCAGATAGGTTTACGTTTTGATGGCATGCTGTTAGATATAGTGGCACGGAGACATGTTATGCATGCGCCCATGTATGGGTATTTGATTATATTTGGATACCTGGTATTTCTGAATTGATATGTTGTATAAACTGTTTATCAGGAAATGCTTCTGAGTGGGATTGGAAAATCCCCAGTTGTTCGATTTATAGAGGAAACTCTGCCCGATTTTTGTTTACGCCGAGTAAGAATTAAGTTAGAAAAAGAAAAAGTTAGCTCATATTTTCGTAAGTTAAGTCTTCCGCTGTTTCTGTTTATATCATTTGTATGTTAATTGAACTGGCTCGAGACGGGGATGTTACAATTATTCTTGTCTTCTTGATCATAAATTCTCTTTGAGCTTTATTCTTGTGAGAGTGTCAACAACCATTATTCTTCAACTTGTGTTATTTGTACTTTGAGAGTACTTAGCCATTGTTAAACACCTTCCTTTGATTTCTTGAATAGTTAGGGGAGTGAACCCTATACACTTGAGAGGTCACCAAATTCCTAAGAAAATTTGGAGTGAAAAATTGTAAGGCATCAAGAGCCCGAAGTCTTGAAAGGTTGTAGAGGTTTGTCAAGCACCCTCAAGCTTGATAGTTAGTGAAAAGAATTGATCGAGCGACTCCAGTCTGGACGTAGGTCACTGTGGTGGTGACTGAACTAGGATACATTTAGTTTGCAATTTCTCTAACCTTAATCTCTTTATTTAAGTATTAAAATTGCATTTTAGATTGTCTTTATATATTCGCTTGCTTACTTTGTTGATCACTACACTTGCTCTTACACTTAGATTTTTTCTTATTAAACCATTTATTGAAGAAATAGTCTTTAAAATATCAAAGGAGACACTTTCCGAAAAGATTTTGTAAAACTCAATTCACCCCCCTCTTGAGTATTGAAGCCACTCGTCCAACAGATTTTTACTTCCAAAACCGATCCAATCCAGACCGCGAACACCCCTACAATGAATAAGATGGTGGGTCCACAACATTGCAATGATTCAAGTTAAAATTATCTTATTTGCCTGTTGAGCAATCATTGATTCTATTTCCTTTGGTGAATAATTGAGCAATTATTTCTACTACACATTTACATTAAGGGTTTTATTAATCTCATGTTAAAGGAGATAAGTTATCTCATGTCATAGAGATAAATTTGTGGGCTCCACCATCTAAAAAATAAAAAGAAAAGAAAAAAAAAGAAAAAGGTGACACAGTTATCGAAGAGTGTGTAGCAGAGAAATTTATCACATATAACATAAGAGTAGTTTTTCCTTTACATTAATCTATCTTCTCATGAAGATAGATATGAAAAGACTCGAGTTATCTTCTAATGCACATTTACTTTAGTATACATTTCTTCTGCTGGACACTCTGATATGGTGAACTTTTTATTTGAAAATAATCGAAAAGAGAAGCACTTTAATCTACCTTTCCGAGGCATGGTCTATTTCACACTGATAAAATGCGCATGCCTTCCTGCTTCTATTTCACACTGATAACTTTCTCCTTCTCTCAATAATGAATATATATTTTTTGATACAGTCAATAATGAATATTAGATCGAGGAGGGACTTGACCAATTAATTTAGTCTAGATATTCTTCTAATCTTGACTTGATCATTCATCTTTGTTAGCAGTAGCGTGATACCATTTTTGAGCTCCTTATTAAGTGATTTATTTAATCCCACGGTATTTCATGAAAATATTCCAAATGGATGACATTGCTTATGTTACTTATGTAAATTTATTTAAAGAATATACTATAGATAACGTGCTTAGTTATGCGTTAATTTATATACAAATTTTATGACCAACGTATTATGCGTTTTTGCTTCTAATAACTTAATGAATTACATTACTGTAAATCCTTGCGCTTCACAGCATATCTGCAAATTGCAATAAACTAGGTATTTTTGTGGAAGAAGCAGAGCTTGCAGAATTTGGAGAACGCTTTTCTTGGGAACCAGATGGTAAGCCTTTTTTTTTTTTTTGAAAAAACAAAAAACAAAAAACACTTCCTTTCTTAATTATTTTGCAATTGAAGTTTGTTTAGAAAAAAATCACTCTATTTTAAGAGTAAGTTTTGGAAACTTATATTGCTTAATAAGTTTTACTAAAATACAAAATTTACAAATATTATAACTCTTGAATCGTGTGGTATTATTTTGATGATTATGAATTTTAACTTTAGATAAATTATACATTAATCTGTGCGTAATTTTATAATTTATATTTACTTATATTTTAAAAAATATATCATATGATTAAAATAAAAATGTTTGATGAAGTATTAACTAATTTTAATCTGTATGATATTTTCTAAACTTAATCTATATTTAATCCAATAATTGGATTGATAAAACTCAACAACCATTAAAAGTTATTAACTGATAATTATTTCTTGCGTTGGGAAGGTATTTTAACATTTAAGTCAAATGTTAAAATATAAAGTAAAAGGAAAATATTTAAAATTATTAAAACATATGTAAAATTTATTCAGATAAAATATAAAAATATATGCATAATTATTTTTAGAAAATAATTATTTAGATTTAATTTTTTTTTTTTTAAATCTAACCGGGATTGTGAGAGGTTTGAATAATTTGCATCTCATGGGTTTAAACCATAGTGTCAATCATTGTATAAAAAAAATATAAAAATTAAATTAAAAATAATGTGTCATTTTCTAAGAAATAATAACATAAAAAAAATAAACTACTCTAAAGACAATATATTTTTGACTTAATTTATATTGCGTTGGAAAGATAACTCTGGTCGACATCATTCTTTCAAATATTAATCCTGTTGAAGTGTGTTAGGCATACACTTTGCTTCCACATACTTTGTCGAGTATACGTAGAATATTGAATGTGGTATTGATCTACTAGTAATGTTTGATCCTTTCTTACAAGATGCATGCCGTTTAATATAAGTTCTATGTTAAATAATTTGAGCTTATTCTTACTAGTGAAATTTATATAAATCTTACTTAATAATAAAACATATTAAAAAAAAGCATCAAATACTGTGTTAATAACATTTTTTTTTAATTGTTTAGAAGATTCATGATCTTAAGGTCATCTTTTATTGACAAATATTTGATCTATCAAACTTGACTAATATAGTCTAGGTATATATTCAACCGTGACTTGATCATTCATCTTAATTGGCAATAGCGTGATACCTGTTTTGAGCTCCTAAAACGATTTATTTAGTCCCATGGTATTTAATGAAAATATTCAAGACACGATGGAAAAAATTGCTTGTTATTTATGTAACTTTTTATATAAAAAATACAATAACATCGTTAGTTATGCGTTAATTTATGTAAAATTTCGATGATCAACATATTATGCGTTTTTTTTTTTGGTTTATTTTTTCTGCAGTAACTGCAGATAAGTTATCTGCAGTAAGCTCAATACGACGTCATTTTGGGTAGAAATCATAGTGTTTTTGTAATTTTAGTTTATTTCAGGATTATTATAGACTTTATAATTATAATTTTTTTATTTTTCAATCTCAAAACGACGTCGTTTTGAGAGTAAATGCAGATAACTTATCTGCAGAAATAGTTTTCTGTTTTTTTTTTTTTTATCTAATAGCTGAATGAATTAAATTACTATTAATCTCTGTGCTGCAAGACATATCTACGTATTGCAATAAACTCGGTAATCTTGACGAGGAAACAGAGCTTGAAGAATCCGAGAACGCTTTTGTTGGGAACCAGATGGTAAGATATTTTATTTATTTATTTTAAAAAATCATTTCCATTCTTTAGGGCATGTTTGGTGTGATGTATAAGGCCTGATAGTATAAGCTTATACTATACATTAATGAATTTTCAGTTGTTTGGTGTAACCATTGTATAGTATAAGCTTATACAGCAGACCCCCTAATACATCAAAATGATGTATAACTTACTCAAGCCTAGAGAGGTGGGATTAAACCTGATAAGGAATTGATGTATTAGCCTAATCCCATCCCATTCTTCTCTTTCCCATCATAACCTTTTACCCTTAACCCCCCCTTCTTCCCCACCCCGCTGTAACCTCATTTCTTCTTTTTCCCCATTTCTTCTTCTTCTCAAATCACATCAGTGTAGAAAGTTGTAACAAAATTGAATTCTGATTTTTCAAATTGTTACAATAATAACAACGAAACCTTGATGCTAGTGCCAGCTTGGGAGGGAAACATTGTCCCCATTTTAACACATTGTGTTTGTATTGACGGAGATCCCAAAACTTGCCTCCCATTCTAATTTATGCATTTATCTTCTACAATCTGCAATCAAATCCAGAGACGCATTCATCGTAAGATCTATTCATGCTCGAATCATCAAATAGGGCTTTCGCATGGGTGTTTGCTTGATGAACAACCTCCTCAATTTCTATGCTAAAATTGGTTCCTTCTCTCATGTTCACCGCGTGTTCGGTGAAATGCCCCTTAAGACCTCATTATCTTGGAACACCATTTTCTCCGATTATGCTAAAGGGGCGACATGGAAGCTGCACACTGTGTGTTTGATGAAATTCCTCAACCTGATTCAGTCTCCCAATAATAATTTTTTTGTTAAAATATTAATTTTTATTTCTACAAAATTTATTTATTTTTTAGACATACTAAATTAATATCATATGACATATATAGAAGAATTATATAAAAAAATTATTAAAGGGTATCTTTGTCAAAAATATTTTTTTTTATCCTATCTAGTATTATACAGTGCATTACCAAACACTGGATAATATTATTTTATACAATACATTATCTTATACAATGTCATGCCAAACGTTGGATAGTATTAAAATCTAATCAGGGCTTATACTATCAGGCCTTATACTATCAGGTCTTATACTATTAGGGTTGGAAGTACAGTGTTACGTTGTTTATTGGTGTATAGAATAGGATAAGGGCTAATAGCATAAAGCCTGAATGTATAGAGTTTGATTAAGTTTTAATACTATCTTGCGTTTGACATGCTATTATATAAGATAATGTATTGTATAAGATTAGAGACAGAGATGTCTAGCCCAATGGGCTAGTAGATTTTTTTTTGGATCTAGGTGCCCTCTCCAAGGTATCTATGGATTAGATACCCTTGAGTCAAGCATATCATTGTGCAAGAAAGAACAATAAACGGCTTTGCTAAAGGGGTGTGTGTACAGTGACAACATAACAGTAAGAGAGAGTGTGTGTATCTATATTTTTTTATCTCTTATTTATAGAGTTTACATGTGGTCATTGAGTGTTGGACCTCCAGTGCTATTGTGAATGGCTCAAGCCCATATATTATCGTATTAGGATTGATATCTATGATTGGATATCTTTCCTTATTTGTATTTGATTAATATTTTGGATCGCTCCTTGTTGGGTTCATCAATGTATGGGCCTCGTATATGAGTCCATAACAGTAGTTAACATGTCAAAAAAAATTATTCGTAAACGCAGAATCCCAATTCAATTAAATAAAAAAAAAATTAGGGTTCCATGAAATGCAATGTCGCTATCCCCCTGTCTTTCCTGGAAAACTCATCACAAATTGAAGGAGGGGAAATTTTGAGAGAATCTTAATGTGACGAAATAGTATTGCATTGGCCAGGTGACTGAACAAGAGATCGAATTATTGTTGAGAGAGAAAGAACATCAAGAAAACATAAGAAGTCTTTCTTTGAAACTTCTTTTGCATCTTATTTGAGTGGAATCAACCACCTACCCACTACTCTCATAGACTACAAAGAAGAAAAGTAGATACAATTATCACGGATACTTTTTATTTTTGTTTTGGTAGATTTTCTCTATAGCGTTTCTTGCCAGATTCCCCTTGTAAGCCAAATTAAAAGAATAATTTGCTGACCCTGCCCAGCTTCTTATTCGAAAATAAAGTGACTTTATATTATTAGAATATGCCCTACTTGATCAGCACTCAATCAAAAGTTAATCTTCTTAATTAATAACAATTAAGTATCTCTGTGGTGTTGTATTTATTGGGGTAATCTTTCAAATGCGCTCTTAACAAGAAACTTCCGACTTAATAATATTCCAAATACATGGGGTCCATGTCAAGTTCATCCCTACTTGTATAAATATGCATGTTTTACTCCCAGCAGGTTGAATGAAAAATTAAGTTGATGATCATCATCACCAAGAATTTTTAGATTTTCCCATAAAGAGAATATAGCACGAGATCGGTATACCTTACACAAGAGTCATGTCCGACTCTACTACAGGTAACATGCTAAGCCCGGGAGTGAGTTTAACCTGCATTAAATCTTTATAAAATAATTTCTATTTGTAGTTGCGTCAATGATTTCAAAAAATGGAATCTTTATAAAATTCACTTTAAGATAAAAAGTACTAAAAAGAGTACCAAATAATGGGTAGATATATCATTTATTTTTCTTTTAGAAAACTGATCATGCAGTACGTTAAGGTCTACATCATCTTTTATCTCTTGACAAATAGCGTGATATCATTTTTTGACTCGATCATTCATCTCTATTAGCAATAGCGTGATACCTTTGAGCTCCTTAAGTGACTTATAAAATCCATTCTATTTCATGAAAATACTATGTGCTTAATTAGTTATGCTTTGATTTATATAAAGACTTGATGACCAACACTATGTGTTTTTACTTCGGATAGCTGAAGCCTGAATGAATTACATTACTGTTAATCTTTGCGCTGCAAGACATATCTACAGATTGCAATAAACTAGGCATTCTTGTGGAAGAAGCAGAGCTTGCAGAATCTCAACAACGCTTTTCTAGGGAACCGGGATGGAAGTTTTTTTTTTTCCCAAAAAAAAAAAAACCATTTCAATCCTTATACAAAATCTTACGATTGAAGTTTTTCTGAATGATAATCTACATAAGCTTTTGTATAAGGATTGAAATGGGTGATGTTTAGAGATATGAAAAAGAATTTGAATACCTCTCTGGAGAGAAGTTTGAGTGAGACTTCTTTAGGTAAGTTTGATATTATCATCATTGTATGTGATGTTTGATTGTACTTCTAGTGAAAGACTAGGGAAGTTTGATTGTTGTAATCCATTATTCTTATAGTGGAAGTTTGATTCTGGACTAGTGTCCCGTGGGTTTTTACTTCTTCACAATAGAGAAGGTTTTCCCTCGTTAAACAAATTGTCTGTATTCTTCTCCATCTCTTTCCTGTTGCATTTTACTGTTTCGCCTCCCGCAATTGACTCCGACTTCTCACAACATTTATTACGTTGGATGAAATGTGATAATTACATGAGATGTGCAGGAACATGGAAAAGGGATATGTATATGGCAGCCACATCAGGGGATTGGGTTGAGGCTACGAGGTATGATAAAAAAACATCCAAACTGGGAATGTTGTCTTTTGAGTGGTGGTGGAGACACAGCCCTTCATGTTGCAGTGAGCATGGAACAATTCACTTTTGTAGCAAAGTTGGTGGAACGTATGAGCTTGCATGATTTGGAAATTCGCAACGCAGATGGGAATACAGCCTTCTGTATGGCTGCTATTTCAGGAAACGTGAAAATTGCTACAATTCTATTTCACAAGAACCCAACATTGGTATGGATTAGAGGCCATAAAGACATGTTACCAATTCAATTGGCATCTTCTGCTGGTCACTCTCATATGGTGAAATTTTTATTTGAAAAGCCTCCGCAAGACATGCACTTTCATCTACCCTTCCAAGACGTAGTCATGCTCTTTTTCTTTACCATTACAAACAACATTTTCAGTAAGTTGGACCCAGCTTGCGCGGTCTCCCGCGCGCGCGCGCACACACACATATATATATATATATATATATATATATAAGATTTAATGTCTCTTATATTGTATGAAATAATTTTATCTCCTACACACATAAAGTATGTAAGACCCATATTTTCTTGTATTTTTTTTATTCTCTTCACATGACACCAGATAGGCTCCACACACTTTTATGTATATACGTAAAAAAAATATATGTTAATCATAATTTAAAATTCTTCCACAGTTCTCTAAGGCTTTGCTGTAACATAAGTATGTTTGGAACATAAAATTTAGAATAAAGTCTCATTTGGGTTCCTAACAAAAAACACAATCTTCACTTTAGTTCCTTACAAAAAAAATAAAAATAATCGTCTGATCCCTATGAAATTCAAAGTGGACTCATTTGAGTCCTTTAGAGAGACTAATGTGAGTCTTTTTGAATTTGTGAGGGATTACGATTTCAACTAAATGAGTCCACTTTAAATTTCTTAGAGACTTCATGACTAATTTTTTTTTTATAAGGGACTAAAGTGGGGATTAGGGACCCAAAAAAAGATTTACTCTAAAATTTATGAGCAGATTTGATTTATAAATACTTTTTTGGAAATTATTAAATTGGAATTGATTTAATTGATTACTATTAGTTTCTAATATAATGGAATTCCAAATATAAAACCAATTCAATTAAAACCAAATGATATTAATTCTATCTTTATTTTTTTATTTTTGGTAGATGGATGGGGCATTCTATTTTTGTAAATTAAAAAAATACATAATGTTACTTTTGTATTTAAAACTATTTATAAGTGAATTTCAATTTTCTTTCTTCTTTTTTTTTTTTTCAGCACGAGTTTTCTTTCTTCTTTTGTTTATTTTGAAATTTAAACTATGGTAAATTGGTAATGACTTATTCGTTGTTTTCAATTATTTGTTGGTGATCACAGCTGTGGCATGGAATTTGTTGGATAGATATCCGCAACTCGCTAGCACGGGAAACGAAGAGGGGCTAACACCCTTGCAACTGCTTGCTCAAATACGTTAGCTCTCTGATCTTATAGCCTATTTGGCATTTTTTTTTTTAAATTAAAAGCTATTTTTATGATAAAATTAAAGAAAGAATTTTAAAAATAAAATTACAAGTTGTTTGATCATTATTTTAATTTTTTATCTTAAAAGTTACTTAAAATCTGTTTATTTAAAAAAAAGCACATTTTTTAAAAAAGTTAATACAACTTAAAAAAAGCTCATCAGCTTTTGACTTTTGGTTTTTTTTCATTATAAAAAAAAAAAAACTATTTTTACTATAAGAGCTTTGGTAAAAAATTATTTGACCTAGATTCTACTTATAATGAAAAAATAAGCTAAAAAAAGACCTTTCAAATAGTCACTTAATTAATCTCTTTTAGAATTCAATTTATTTATTTATATTTACTGTCCATTTTCAATATTACAAAATTTGTGTTCAGAGAATTTTTCACTCCTTCCCGAAAAATAAAATAATCAAAACCTGGATCTGACTGATTTTGATTATGATTTTTTTTTTTAAAAGAAACTGTTTCAAATATAAATTTTGAAAATTTCAAACAGTGAAATAATAAAACTTGCTTGAATATGATTGGATTTAAATTTATAAATAAATTATATTTATTTACAAGAACATGATTAATGAATTTTTATAATTACAAAATTATCACCGTAAAATAATATAAAATTAAAAAATTGAATTTATTTATAAAAGTGCCAATATTTTTTTAGAACATCTCTAATCTGTTCTTTTTTTAGTTTTAAAAACTTAAAAACAGTTATTTTAAAAAAAATCATTTTACAAAACAAGCATTTTCAAAAAAAAAAAATTTGTTTTTAGAAACATAAATCAAACCGGCAATCATTAATTTAGTCTTGTTTTGATTTACTTTTACTGTATCTCAGTAAAATAAAATAAAATAAAAATATGAATTAATAATTATATAATTCAAGCTAATTTAATTATTTACATCCACTCTGCCAGCCTTTTACAAGGAAGTTCCAGGTTATCGAGATATTCTAAGTTGTTTGTCTATGAAAGAGGAATTTCTGAACTCTCTAAGAACTTCAGAAGCAATGTTCGATGCAGCAAAATCAGGAAACAATGTGATTTTAGAATATATTTTAAAGTACAATCCAAATTTGATGATTAAAGTGGATTCCAGAGGACAAAGCTTACTTCACATTGCTATTTTATATCGACACATATCTGTATACCGACTAATAATGAGTAAGGGTGCATACAAGAATTTTATACTGCAGCTGGTTGATTGTGATGGAAACAATGTTCTTCATTTAGCTGGAAAATTGTCTGCTGAAGAAAGATTTGGATCATCAGTATGTCTAGTTCTAATTTGCAGTGAGGAGATGTGGTTTAAGGTGTGCATCTACCCTACACTACACTACATTATTAGCATCTTTGATATACAATGAAGGGGAAAAGAAGTATTCTTTCAAATGACATAAGCTTATATCTTTTAAGGTGATTTACACAAAGTATAGCCTGTTATACTTTGTGTAAATATGAAAAGTTTTTTTTTTTTCTCTCTAGTCACATCGCTGACGTGTAAAGTGAAAAAAAAGAGAGCAATTTTTCAGATTTGCACGAAGTATGACCGGTTATACTTTATGTAAGTCGCTAAAAAGACACGACTTGTGTCCTTTTAAATGACACACATTAAACCATGCAATTAATTATCTTACTCTTTCATTTTCTCAAAATGTCTTTTATTTTATTATTTTTAACTTATATATAGGAAGTGGAGAGGATAGTTCCACCTGCATTGAGAAGCGTGAAAAATAAGGATGGTTGGAGTGCAAAAGAAATATTTTATAGAGAACACAAAGAGTTAATTGAAAGAGCTATATCAGAACTGAAGGGAATTGCAAGTAATTACCTAGTTGTAGCAACTCTTATTGTCACGTTAGGTATAACTGGAGATCTCGCAATTCGTACTAATAATATTGAAGGACGGACTCCAATATTTTCGGACTCCAAATGGTACATTATATTTGCTCTATCAATTGCACTTGGATTAAGCTTATGCACAATATCTATGTTCCTCTTCACTTCAGTTATACTCCCTACAGTCTGGAAGCCAAAACGATGTTATGTGACCTCTCAGCTAATAAGAGTTGCTTGTGCGTATTTGATGCTGTATTTCTCTGTTGGAGTCATGCTCACCTTTTCTGAAGTATCTGGTGCGGTTTTGATCTACAGCTTCTTCCCCAAATGGGTCTTGTATGCTATTGCTGCACTTGATTGTAGTCCACTCATCTTGTCTCCTTTAATTTACAATTATACTGTGCATATTGCTCTGCAATTCACACTGTGCTATTGCGAGCAAGTTGCAATGAGAACACTGTCAAGAATGGGGATTAAGTGGAATCCTATTTATATTCTTTTGTAAATATGGTGAAGCATATATTGTCTATCATGTTTTGCGATTTCGCATTTATCTTTTCCTCAATTGATTTAAGTGGCTTCTTATAATGGATTCTTACTGAACACCTAGAGATAGGGTGAATATGTGTTCTGATTTTTTAAAACAAAAAATTTTTGAAAGTAGATCTTTAAATTTGATTAACCTAAAGAAAGTTGAACTAATAAGTTCAAGAGACACACTCGTGATAACTAAAACGACAATCCTCAACTTTGTTTTACTATATCCAATTTAGTTAATAATCATACAAATATAACAATGCTATTAATTTACTTCATATCCCTATTGCCTAAATGTTAGAATGATGCAATTATGAAATTTGCATTCCTGACCTTTTTATAGAGAGTATAAGCGCAACTTTACTTTCTTACTTAAATTGTTAAATAATTCATTTCCAATGGTTAGAAATTTATTGATCAAGTAGCTTGAAAATTACTTCAATAAAAACACCCTAATATAATAGCAATAGCTAAGAAATATTATGCTTTTGACACTATAAGATAGACAAGACTAATAAGCAGAAGTGCAGAACTGCTACAACACTGATCTAATAGAACAAATTAGAAAATAGTTAAAATGCTACAACACAAATGTATCAATAGAATACTGCTATAGCAATAAGTCTCAACCTAAAATAAACTTGATTTCATTAAGTTATATGCTTCAATTGAAGACTATCACAATAGCATAATTCTACAATTTAATACAAAAAAAAAAATTACTCAATATACAATGAGACGAACACAATTTATTAAACAGCCTTGCAAAGCAGAAAATAATGATACTTTCAATCTTTATTTAGAAAATCAAAAGGATAAATATGAGAGTAAGATACATGATGCTTTATCCTGGTTCGCTATCCCTTAGTGCAATGGGATAGCTACGTCCAGACTGAAACATGTGAAGTAATTTTATTAAACCAAAAATAGTGTTTTACAACCACTCAAACACACATAAGATTGAACTAAAATAGCTCTAGTACTTCAAGAAAATCCTAGATGTTTTTACAGCCTCAACTTCAATGAATTGAACCACAATCTAAGCCTAGGAGTCTCACCACTCCACCAAGTCAGAACCCTACACCCTTGTAGTTGGCTTGGGGCTCCAAGACTTGTGTTCACAACCACAAGTAAGCAAGGATTTCCAGTCTTCACCTTGGTTTGATGGTACAATTGTTTGGGGAGGAGTTTCCGTATCCATCGCGCTCACCAAATCCACCAATTCTTCCTCGTTATTATCATTCAATGTCATCAACCTTCCATCTTTGACAAAATGTAGATAATGAACATTATCCAATTTCGCAGACGGATTGAAGAGACGAACCTGGTTCAGCACATTCATATATGTTCCTTCCGCTTCTCTTTCAAATTAACCTTGGTACTTCTTCACGTCATCATTCAGGGTTATCTTTTCTTCCTCCAGGGCCTCCACATTCGCTTCAAGATCTGTGATTTGTCTGGCTAGCTTCGTTTTCTCTGTCTTTAAACTTTTATTCTTCTCCTTCAAATCTTTTATTTCTTGCTCCATCTTGGCTTGATCATCTTCGACTTTCTTCTTGGATTCTTCAAACTCAGCATGCAAGATTGCTTTTTCACCTTTCAAATCTACAATACGTTCTTTTTAATAAGATACCGTTCCTGCCACAAAAAGAATCAAGGTCATACATTAAGGCACAATTTTATACTTAGTACCGACATATTTCCCAAAGTGACACACTTGCTTACCTGGTACAGACAATAGATGCTGATTGGCGACAATTAGTTCCCCCAACAGCACCCAGCCACTTATCCATTGGTATTGCCTCAATCTGTGGGCCAACTCCCCTGCCCTTCGCAAACAGGTTCATATCAACACCCCAACCACTCCCGAAATACGTTAATTCTTGAAAAACTAAATTGGTTTCTGGGGACTTTCTCTTTTGTCCCCGGGGTGATTGCGTCACTTCTTTATGTTTGGTGATGAAACATTGGTCGTCATCATTGGCTCAGGCGACTTCAGGCGCGAGACATCTTGGCTGGTCTCTGCATCAGCAGGAAAGATTGTAGAAGGTTGTCTCTTAATTCTACAAGGACTAGCTTCCTCAGCAGCTCTCCTTGCAGCTACCGCTTCCAGTTTCTTCAGTTTGGCAGACATTGAACTATCTGAAACATAAGGATAAGATTGCACATTAGACATATGGTATATAAAAACACAAATACAAACGTCTACTATAGTCAAAATTGAAATGATGGAAAAATGCTTACCCAAGAAAACTCTAATATCATCATCAGTATATTCATTTAGAATGGTATAAGTACTAAAGTAACCTGAGTTAGATACTTCTCGCACAATGTTACATAAAGTGGTAACTGTGTGCTGCTCATAATCATTCAAATCATCAAAACTTATGTTCAACTTATGCTCCTCTGAAGGATGATGTGTCCAATACAGGAGGAAGATAGGAGTATTGTATTCTTCTCCTAAAAAAATGCTTGGGAACCTTTTATGGGGTAAATTTTGAAGTATTCTGTGGACCATTTATAAACCTTCCTTAAATAGGAGTCACAGAATTTGTGCTTGGAATTTCCCCTGAAAGAAATCCAGCTGGAACGCGGCCCAAATACACTAAACAGACACAAGAAGGACTCCGGAGATTGAAATAGGTTATATGCCTTACAGACCATCTCATATACCCTAATAAAACCCCATGCGTCCGGGGATACTTGTGCAGGAGTCACATTAACATGAGCCAGCAGTTTACAAATAAAAGATGAAAAAGGCAGACGCACTCCTATCGTCAAAAAGAAGTAAGCATCTTGTTAGTATAGGTAGTACCAATTAATTCTTGTAAGATATTCCTAATTGTATCGTCCCATACCAGTACAGTCTTTGGAATCCCTCTCTTTCGGGTGTTGATTCGATTCATTCATGCACCTTGGTCGCTGGAAGCCTTCTAAGAGCCGCTCCTTGTCCATGCCCTTTTGCATTGGCAATCACTCCCCGCCCTCGTCAATGCCCGGGATGTTACATGGCATTACCTGAAATAAAGTCCCCAAAGCGGGGTGAAATATACGAATATATCTCAGTAACCCAGAGGTTCTGGAGAATACTCCGCCCAATGGCTCACTTCGATGCATATCAATAAAATAATACAACATTTAAAACGGGATAAAGCAAGGGATTTAGTGAAGTAGGGAAACATAAGGAACAAAATACGATGAAGCTGAAATGGTCGATGCCAATACCACGCAACATCTGGCCTAGTGGCCTCAACACAGCCTACGAGTTCCAAACCAAGGAAGTGTTCCCAGAGCATCAACCAAGGCACCCTCCATTCATATACACCCGAGACTTCCTAGTGTGCTCCTCTACGGATGGCACACCACGACCCCAGGTCAATTGGAACTCCCTCATAGAGACTTATCCAGTGGAAGTCCGTAACGCAAGAAGGCAAACTGTCTACTGGCCAGAGACTCAGTACATCCTATGTACCACTAATGTACAATAATGCATGAATATGTTATACTACATTACCAAAATACAACTCCAACCACTACCCTCAACGGGCATGGTGGAGCACACACGGGGATCAAACCCCAATACCAAGGGATTACCTAAATAATCACCTCCGCTTGATAGCTCCCAATCACAGTATCACCAAGCTTGGTTCACCAGAAATGCCTACACATAGGCCATTTCCATTTCAATATCAACCAACCAAGATATATGCAAGTTCATCAATTATACATGCATAGGTTCAAGACAACTTACCACAATCCCTTTGGTCCGGGACCAAAGGCAACCCACCAAGCTCACAGTTCTGAGTTCAATTCCGCGAGAGACAACCTACAATGATCACACAAGGATCATCAATACGAGGTGCAATCAACCAAGATTACAAAGCACCAAAATTCCTCCCCCCTACAAGCAAGGTTCGGCCACCATAGGCTTAATTTACAAAATATTTTTTTTATTTTCTTTTAATTTTTCTTTAGCATCCCAAGACTACCACAACCCCATTTTAGATCCCACTTTCCCTCCTACACGATCACAATATCATTTTTCCAATTATTTCCTCCTAGGTCCAATAAACACTCTCACACACTCCAAGCATTTTTTTCTTTAACTTCCAATGCATCCACTCAACACACAACTCATCCAAATACCAATTAACACTACAACACATCAATCACATAATTTCACAACATCAAACCCCCTAATTTTCTCACTTGGCCAAAATGTTCATGGCCTCACACCAAGGGATATCCAATCCAATTTAGCAATTTAATACATCATACAATCCTACTATTAACTCATATAAACACTCAACAACTCAATTACACAATCACATAGCATCTCAATTCCACAAAGTCATGGCATTTCAACCCAAATTTTCCTAAGTTATAACTCAACTTTCACCAATAATTTTTATGACATCAATCACTCTAAAACATCATTCTAAGCCACTTTTATCTAATACACAATTTCAATTTGAGCTCTCTAACTACATCAATCAAACAACCCCTCTTAGGTCACCATAATCAAATCAAATTCAAAACCATAAATGGGTGAGAATGCTTGCCACCAATCAACTCCTAGGCCACCCAAGAGTAAGTTTCAACCTTTGAACGGTCCAAAACCGCCACCAACCACCACCAAAAATGGCAAAAGCTTCCACCAAAGGAGGGAGATTAACTCCACAACCATTCAATTACGTGGCTTACTCAAGGAAGGAAAGATGATCACAAGCTAATTTGGAGCAACTTTCATGTTCAACATTTTTGGATTTGAGTAGGTTTTGGATGTGTTTTGGTGGTTTGAAGTTTTTGAAGCAAAGCTTCTCACTTCTCCAATGGTGGCCGCAGGTGGAGAGGAAGGGAGGAGAGAGAGTGTGTGCTAAAACTTTGTGTCATTCCATGTGGCTAAGTCCACTTAAGTGAGGTGGGCCCCAACGTCACCTCACGTGATTTCAAACTAATTCGAATTTTCCGCCTATTCCGCTAAACGTCCATAATTTCATAAACTATTTAGAAACTATAATTTTTAACATTAACCATTGTCCTTTAATTGCCCTTAATCAGATGAATCTGGAGTTTTCCAGTCGTTCGGAGAAATCGCAGTTTAAGCTGTTATGCGCGCCGTGGGCACGCTTTCCCAAACACACCAATTTTCATCAATTTTCACCAGAAATCATATTTCCTAGTCCTAAATACCATTTATAACTTATATCCAAGCCTAGAGCTCAAAATTCATTCGGCATACTTTACGGTGCAACTGTACCGCGATATTTTTACCCGGTAAAACACTATCACCAAATTTTCAGAAACTTTCCTAACCACTCATTTTTCGTTCTGAATCCATTTCCAGGGTTAGTTTTATCATTTGAGTCCTCCTACTACATTTTACTTTCCTAGGGTTACGTATTTGGCTAATTACCGTTTTACCCTTCCTTTGTATTTTGACCTTAATTTCAGGATTTTCACTAATCCTACCCTTTAATTCACATTTAATATATTAATACATGTTTTAGAAATGTGAGGTGTTATATTCACCCCTCCTTTTTGAAATTTTGTCTGCAAAATTAAATCATACATGTCCGCTAACTCAGGATACAACCGGAGAATCTCATCCTCCTATTCCCAAGTAGCCTCCTCAGGTGTATGTCCTTCCCATTGAATCTTTAGCATTGGAATATTTTTGCTTCTCAGCCTCTTTTCACTGCGGTCAAGGATGTCAATAGGACCTACAGGAGTCTTCAAGTTCTCCCGAATTTCAATGTCATCCGGTATCACCACATGTGATTCATCCGGAACATAACGCCGCTGCTGCGATACATGGAAAATATCGTGTAGATTCGACAACTGTGGGGGCAAGGCAAGCTGATAGGCCACTAATCCCACTCTTTTCATTATTTGATAAGGCCCAATAAACCGAGGACTCAGCTTCCTCACACCCAATGCACGGCCAACACCCGTAAATGGAGATAACCGCACAAATACATGATCACCTTCTTCGAATTCCAACGATCTGTGTCTATTATCATAGTAAATTTTCTGCTGATTTTGTGCCTGTTTAAGCTTTTCTCTGATCATTTCAATCTGGACTGTAGTTTCTTGCACAAAATTCGGACCAAATCTTTCTTTGTCACCTACCTCAGTCCAACAAGTAGGAGTATGACATCTCCTTCCATACAATGCCTCATATGGTGCCATGCCCAGACTGGAATGAAAATTGTTATTATACGAGAATTCCACCAATGACAAGTACTTATCCCAAGTCGTACCTTGCTCTAGTGTACAAGCTCTCAGCATATCCTCAAGGGTCTGTATGATCCTCTCAGTCTGACCATCAGTCTGCGGGTGATACGCAGTGCTCAGCCTGAGCTGAGTGCCAAAAGCCTGCTGCAAGGCTCCCCAAAAGCGAGAAGGAAATTTCGAGTCCCGATCACTGACAGTACTAACTGTTATCCCGTGGAGCCTTACAATTTCATTTACATATAATTTTGCTAATTTCTCCGTAGAGAAATCCACTCGCACTGGCAGAAAATGTGCAGACTTCGTAAGCCTATCCACAATAACCCAAATTGAATCGTAACCAGCCTGAGTCTGAGGCAAAACAACAACGAAATCCATAGAGATGCTCTCCCATTTCCACTCTGGTATATCCAGTGGCTGAAGTAAACCAGCAAGTTTCTGATGTTCTATCTTGACTTTCTGACAAACTAAGCACCTTGATACATAATCTGCCACATCCTTCTTCATCCCAGGCCACCAGAATTTCTCTTTCAGATCTTGATACATTTTTGTAGCACCTGGGTGGATAGCATATTGACCCTTATGGGCCTCAACCATAACTTCCTCTGCAAGCTCCTTGGGCACAACAATCCTGCCCTGATACAATAACAACCCATGTTCATTAACAGATATGCAACTCTGGCCTTTCAAGTATTTGACACTGTCATTCCGTATATGAGTTTCTTTTATCTTCTCGTGCAATTCATTCTCAATCTGAGTCAACTCAATATCACACACTCTACCTGCAAAGAAATCCATTATTTTCAAATCTCGGAACTGTTCAATCACCTCATCATCCCACATCATTAGTGGGACACGCTGACAGACTTCCTACTCAAGGCATCTGCTACTACATTAGCTTTACCCGGATGGTATTTCAGCTCGAAATCATAATCTTTTCAAATTTCAACCCATCTTCGCTGTCTCATGTTCAGCTCTTTCTGATCAAACAAATATTTCAAGCTTTTGTGATCACTAAACACAGCAAATTTCATCCCATACAGAAAGTGCCTCCAGATTTTCAAGGTAAACACAATAGCAGCGAGCTCTAAGTCGTGCGTCGGATAATTTTCTTCATGAGGCTTCAATTGCCTAGACGCATAAGAAACCACCTTCCTTTCTTGCATCAACACACTCCCCAAACCTTTCTTGGAAGTATCACAATACATTTCAAACTCACCTTCCGGATCGGGAAGGGTCAACACAGGAGCAGTAGTAAACTTCTCTTTAAGTGTCAGAAAATAGTCTTCACATTCCTGGGTCTACACAAAAGGAGTATCCTTTCGTGTCAATCGGGTCAACGACAATACCATAGCAGAAAACCCCTGTATAAACCTACGATAATAACCAGCAAGGCCCAGAAAGCTCCTAATCTTAGTCATAGTCTTAGGTCGTTTCCAGTCACTTACCGCTTTAATCTTACTCGAATCCACCGCAACATCACTAGCAGAAATAACATGACCCAGAAATCGCCCTTCAGATAGCCAGAATTCACACTTAGATGGCTTAGCTTACAACTTCTTATCTTTCAATACTTGCAACACAGTCCTCAGATGCTCCGTATGCTCCTCTTTACTTTTGGAATAAATCAAGATGTCATCAATAAACACTATCACAAATTGGTCCAAATACGGTTTGAAAATGCGATTCATATAATCCATGAACACCGTCGGGGCATTAGTAAGCCTAAAAGGAATCACTTGATACTCAAAGTGTCTGTATCTGGATCGGAACGCCGTTTTAGGCATATCCTCCGGCTTAATCCAGATCTGGTGGTATCCGGACTGGAGATCAATCTTAGAAAATACACAGGCATCCCTCAACTGATCCAACAAGTCATCAATACGTGGCAATGGGTACCTGTTCTTAATTCTAACTTTATTCAGCTGCCGGTAGTAAGTACACAATCTCATGCTACCGTCCTTCTTTTTCACAAATATTATCGGTGCTCCCCATGGAGACACATCTGGCCTGATAAAATTCTTTGCAAATAGCTCTTCAATATGTTTCCTCAACTCAGCCAGCTCCAGTGACGACATCCGGTATGTAGCCAAGGAGGTAGGCCTCACACCAGGCAACAAATCAATTAAG
This sequence comes from Gastrolobium bilobum, assembly GCF_033153095.1. Classification (NCBI taxonomy): domain Eukaryota; kingdom Viridiplantae; phylum Streptophyta; class Magnoliopsida; order Fabales; family Fabaceae; genus Gastrolobium; species Gastrolobium bilobum. The sequence goes on along the minus strand of NW_026897136.1, from coordinate 222,057 downwards.
AATTCAATCTCTCTCACAGGTGGAAATTCTGGTATTTCATCAGGAAATACATCAGCAAATTCGTTAACAATCAAAATACTTGAAATTTCTAACTTCATATCACCAACTAATCCACCCAAGAATACAAAACCCAGATCACCAACCTTCAAGGCTTTAATTGTTTGATAGACAGACAGATAAGGAGACGGACAAACCGAGGGCTTCTCGTGAGATAATATCAACCTCTTTCCGCAACAATCAATCATTGCGCAGTTTTGAGACAACCAGTCCATACCCCAAAATCAAATTAACAAAGGCCAGGGGAAAGATAATCAAATCGATAGTGTAACCCCTGCCTTCGTAGACAAACCCAACCTTTTTACAAATAAAGGAGGAATCACTAACCTCTCCTGTAGCAGTAGTAATACGCATAGGGGGAATCATCTGTGTTACCCTTAAGCCCAACCCCTTAGCAACATATTCTGCCACGAACAAATGCGTCATTCCCGAATCAAACAAAATAGACAAATCAATATTAGAGATGAAAATTATACCTTTAACTAGATTCGGTGCCTTCTCCGTCTGCTGTGCATTTGTAGTGTACACACGTCGCACAGTAGGGACAGATGGCAAGGCTTGCAGATTCGTAGCCTGCCCTGTATTGCTATAGCACTCTCTTGCAAAATGCCCAACTTTACCACACTTGAAACAAGAATTCGGAGCCACAGTACAAGGACCCCGATGATCCCTTTTACACTTTTCACACTAAGGAGCAGAATTTCTCTCATTGTAACCACTCCTCTAACCACCACTCCTCTTAAATTGACCAGAAGACTGCCTTACCTGCAACCCCCTACCCCTGTTGTTATTATGATGGTAGACACCCCTATTGTTATTACCAGAAGGACCATATGTCCTTTTAATCTCTTGCTCTCTTGCAGAATGAGACTTTGAATACCTGTCGTACACAGTCTCAACCCTTTTACACTAGGTCACCAGATCAGCAAAATTTCTAACAGCAGTATTAGACATTCTCTTCGCAATCTTTTCGCTTAAACCTCTTTGGAATTTGGCAGATAAAAATTCAGGAGTTGGCAGCACACCCCTGAAATTCGCAAACTTGACCAACTCATTAAACTTGGCCAAATATGCATCAATAGTCATGGTACCCTGTACCAATTTATCAAATTCTCCCTATTTAGCTTCCCGGACATCCCTGGGAAAGTACTCTTCATGAAACAATCTCTCAAACAAAGCCCAAGTCAATTCCTCTCCCTGAATGGTGAATAGACGAGATGCATTGCACCACCACTCGTGGGCATCACCCTCTAGCATATAAACAGAATACATCAATCTCTGGGGATTCTGGCACCTCATTACCTGAAATATCTTGTCCATCCCCATCAACCATGTAGTAAATACCTTTTGGTCTCTAGATCCCTGAAATGCTGGCGGTTTGTGTTTTCTGAAAGATATGAGTCTCCGCTCATCAGCACCAGCATCTAACTGCTCAGCAGCCACGAAGGACTGAGCAACAACAGTAGGATCAATAGAAGGCTGCGGAACATATGTAGGATCCACAATGGGCTGACTAGCCTCACCAGAATGGTGACTAGCCCCACTTCCCTCCTGCATAGGTGTAACAGATAGCGTAGGTGTAGGAGTCGTCGTAGCCATATGTGGAGGAGAATCATCCCTCATGTGTCGAGCTCTATCAGCCCTCATCTCAGTCATGAAGGCATTCATCATATCTTGATTATTTTTCATCAGGTTCTCGGTCATTGTTCTATTAGCAGCTGTTTCCACCTGCAGAGCATTCAGAACTGCAGTAATCAAATCTGGTGCTGGAGGATCTGCACCCCGTGTTCCACGGCGACCACGAGCCCTCCTCATGATATCTGTACATGTAACACAAAGGAATGAGCTGATCAGACCCACACTGAGGAATCACATATACATTAATCATAAAGAGTTCACATATAGCTATGCAACACAAAATACAGTCATACATAATCAGAGTTCCCTAGTAAACGACTCTGATATCATAAAATGTAACAGCCCATTGTACACCGGTATTGTTAACATTGATTATGATATTAAGCGCAGTTACAATCACATCAATTCATTTATAAAAATGCGAGTAAACTTTTTCCTTTTTATTACGCGAGCATTTAAAACAATAAAAAACATAATAAATAAAGTTGTGATCGTAACTGAAAACTCTTTTAGAAATAATTATTTAAACAGCCTAAATATCATATAACACTCCTCTCAAGTCATTATGGGGTTCCCCATAAACACACTTAGCCTAAATCTCACTTTTACGTTTTCTACCTATCCGAACATGGTTCGGTCTTTTAATTACTGCGGAAAATCCGCAAGTCGCGCGCTGCTCATCTTTTAGTATGTTATTCTAGACTTAATTATCTTTCTAACAAGCTATCACACGAGTCATAAATTTCTTGTTTGCTCCGGTTATCGTCGTTTGAATTTGGACAAGAAAATCTGCCAGCCAACCCCAAACAGGGCTCCAAACAGCCCTCACTCTCTCAACGATTCTGGAAAATCCACTCATCCAATTGCTCTCAAACTTTTATACAGTAAACTAGAACCTCAAGCTTCAATTTGACATATCATACACATAATTTGAACAAGAAATGAAGCGGGAATAAATTCCCCAAAAATTGCCAGAAACAGCCCCATGTGCAGGGGCGTTCTGAACAATTCTCGTTCTCTATCTCCTACAGGGCTGCGTGGTTCTCCTTTGGTTCTCAAATTTTGACACAAAGTAGTTGATATCTCAAGATTTAAAATGGCATATGGAACGTCCCTATTGGACTTTTATGCAGGGATATATGCTCTCCCAAAGTTTGCCCAAATTCTTCCAATTTCTAAAAATTTCGCTAGAGTTTCCTTTGTTTTTCCAATAAATCCCACCTTTGAAGGTGTGTTATCTAACCTCAATTTGTACCTAATAGACATGGGTGACACTCAAGGACCAAAAATGCCTTGGTTCTCTTACAACCCTTCACAATTTATATACAATTTGATCAATATTCATAATACATGCTTACTTTCTCAAGTTAAACTAATTTCAATCACAATATACATTTGCATGCATCTTTGAAACATAAAACATAATTTACATCCTAAAATAGGCCTATTTCCCTTTCATTATATATATATGCTTCCATATTACATCAAGTCTCCATAATACAAATTACAAGCTTCTTTACAAATATTACAATAATCCTCCAAATATACATCATGAACCACCAAAATAAACCATGATAAATAAAAGACTAAACTTAGGCAAAATGTGACATGAACAAAGACGACAGATAATAATTTTAACTAAATACGGTGTTCATGTCCTAAGTCTAGCCTAGGCCCAATGGCCCCAAAATGCAAAACAAGCCTACGCCCAAGCTCATCCTACGGGTCTCTTGCCTGCCGCTCCAACACCACTGGCATTACCTGAAATAAAGTCCTCAAAGCGGGGTGAGATATACGAATATATCTCAGTAACACAGAGGTTCTGGAGAATACTCCGCCAAATGGCTCACTTCGATGCATATCAATAACATAATACAACATTTAAAACGAGATAAAACAAGGGATTTAGTGAAGTAGGGAAACATAGGGAACAAAATACGATGAAGCTGGAATGGTCGATGCCAATACCACGCAACATTCGGCCTAGTAGCCTCGACACATAGCCTACGGGTTCCAAACCAAGGAAGTGTTCCCAGAACATCAACCAAGGCACCCTCCATCCATATAGACCCGAGACTTCCTGGTGTGCTCCTCTACGGATGACACACCACGACCCCAGGTCAACTGGAACTCCCTCATGGCGACCTATCCAGTGGAAGTCCGTAACGCCCGAAGGAAAACTGTCTACTGGTCTGAGACTCGGCACATCTTATGTACCACTAACATACAATAATGCATGAACATATTATACTACATTACCAACATACACCTCCAACCACTACCCTCAACGGGCATGGTGGAGCACACACAGGGATCAAACTCCAGTACCAAGGGATTACCTGAATAATCTCCTCCGCTTGATAGCTCCCAATCACAGTATCACCAAGCTTGGTTCACCAGAAATGCCTACACATAGGCCATTTCCATTTCAATATCAACCAACCAGGATATATGCAAGTTCATCAATTATACATGCATAGGTTCAAGACAACTTACCACAATCCCTTTGGTCCGGGACCAAAGGCAACCCACCAAGCTCACGGTTCCGAGTTCAATTCCGTGGGAGGCAACCTACAATGATCACACAAGGATCATCAATACGAGGTGCAATCAACCAAGATTACAAAGCACCAAAATTCCTCCCCCCCACAAGCAAGGTTCGGCCACCATAGGCTTAATTAACAAAATATTTTTTTTTATTTTCTTTTAATTATTCTTTAGCATCCCAAGACTACCACAACCCCATTTTAGATCCCATTTTCCCTCCTACACCATCACAACATCATTTTTCCAATTATTTCCTCTTAGGTCCAATGTACACTCTCACACACTCCAAGCATTTTTTTCTTTAACTTCCAATGCATCCACTCAACACACAACTCATCCAAATACCAATTAACACTACAACACATCAATCACATAATTTCACAACATCAAACCCCCTAATTTGCTCACTTGGCCGAAATGTTCATGGCCTCACACCAAGGGATATCCAATCCAATTTAGCAATTTAATACATCATACAATCCTACTATTAACTCATATAAACACCCAACAACTCAATTACACTATCACATAACATCTCAATTCCACAAAGTCATAGCATTTCAACCCAAATTTTCCGAAGTTATAACTCAACTTTCACCAATAATTTTTATGACATCAATCACTCTAAAAAATCATTCTAAGCCATTTTTATCTAATATACAATTACAATTTCAGCTCTCTAACTACATCAATCAAACAACCCCTCTTAGGTCACCATAATCAAATTAATTTCAAAACTATAAATGGGTGAGAATGCTTGCCACCAATCAACTCCTAGGCCACCAAAGAGTGAGTTTCAACCTTTGAACGGTCCAAAACCGCCACCAACCACCACCAAAAATGGTAAAAACCGCCACCAAAGGAGGGAGATGATCTCCCCAACCACTCAATTTTGTGGCTCACTCAAGGAAGGAAAGATGATCACAAGCTAATTTGGAGCAACTTTCATGTTCAACACTTTTGGATTTGAGTAGGTTTTGGATGTGTTTTGGTGGTTTGAAGTTTTTGAAGCAAAGCTTCTCACTTCTCCAATGGCGACCACTGTAACATCCCGGGCGCTGACGAGGGCGGAGAGTGATCGCTGGTGCGCAAGGGCACGAACAAGGAGCGGCTCCTGGCAGAGAGTGATCGCCGGTGCGCAAGGGCATAAATGAATCGAATCAACACCCGAAAGAGAGGGATTCCAGAGACTGTGCTGGTATGGGACGGTACAGTTGGGAATAACTTATAAGAATTAATTGGTACTACCTATACTAACAAGATGCATTTACTTTTCGGTAGCCCAGAACAAAAGAACTCCATAGTTAAGTGTGCTTGACTTGGGGCAATTCTGGGATGGGTGACCTCCTGAAAAGTTCTCACAGGAAGTGTGCGAGTGAGGACAAAGCATGCTGAAAAGTCTTGTGTTAGTGTGTGGGGACAGTCGTTGATCCTTGCAAGTTGCCAGGCGTTACAAGTGGTATAAGAGCAGGGCCTCTCATCCAGTACGGTGTGGTTCGAGGACGAACCAGGCAGAAGCTGGTGGGCATGTAACATCCCGGGCGCTGACTAGGGCAGAGAGTGATCGCCGGTGCGCAAGGGCACGGACAAGGAGCGACTCCTGGCAGGCTTCCAGCGACGGGGGTACATGAATGAATCGAATCAACACCCGAAAGAGAAGGATTCTAGAGACTGTGCTGGTATGGGACGGTACAGTTGAGAATAACTTATAAGAATTAATTGGTACTACCTATACTAACAAGATGCATTTACTTTTCGGCAGCCCGGATCGGAAGAACTCCATTGTTAAGCGTGCTTGACTTGGGGCAATTCTGGGATGGGTGACCTCTTGGGAAGTTCTCCCAGGAAGTGTGCGAGTGAGGACAAAGCATGCTGAAAAGTCTCGTGTTAGTGTGTGGGGATATTTGTTGATCCTTGCAAGTTGCCAGTCGTTACAGCCGCAGGTGGAGAGGAAGGGAGGAGAGAGTGTGTGCTAAAATTTTGTGTCATGCCATGTGGCTAAGTCCACTTAAGTGAGGTGGGCCCCAACGCCACCTCACGCGATTTCAAACTAATTCGAAGTCCCGCCTATTCCGCTAAACGTCCATAATGTCATAAACTATTTAGAAACTCTAATTTTTAACATTAACCATTGTCCTTTAATTGCCCTTGATCAGATGAATCCGGAGTTTTCCGGTCGTTCGGAGAAATCGCAGTTTTAAGCTGTGATGCGCGTCGTGGGCACGCTTCCCCAAACACACCAATTTTCATCAATTTTCACCAAAAATCATATTTCCTAGTCCTAAGTACCATTTATAAATTATATCCAAGCCTACAACTCAAAATTCATTCGGCACACTTTACGGTGCAACTGTACCGCAATATTTTTACCCGGTAAAAAACTATTCACCAAATTTTCAGAAACTTGCCTAACCACTCAATTTTTCGTTCTGAGTCCATTTCCAGGGTTAGTTTTATCATTTGAGACCTCTTACTCAATTTTACTTTCTTAGGGTTACGTGTTTGGCTAATTACCGTTTTACCCTTCCTTTGTATTTTTACCTTAATTTCAGGATTTCACTAATCCTACCCTTTAATCCACATTTAATATATTAATACATGTTTTAGAAATGTGAGATGTTATAAGGTATTGGTAGAGCTAGAAGAAATAGAAGAAGAACTAGCAAATGAAGATTTAAAGTCGTCGAAATTTCGTTTCTTATACGGGTACCCAGCAGGGTAAATGATATTTAATGGAAGTGAACTAGGACTTTTTACTTGATCCGGATTATCACGCATAATAGGAGAAGGAGTATTGCGCGATACAGTGGGAGAACTAACATTCGAAGGAGACTCTGAACCTAGGGCATCACTAGGGTTGTGGCAGACTTTGGAATCCGAATTGGAATCACTCGATATATAAATAGGATTAACCATCCCGTTCAGAGTTTTAGGAAGAAGTGATGAACTTTGTTGCGACAAATTTTTGGATATCCCGCGATTAGGATTCTGGGATGAGGATCCAATTTCAAAACATCGAAAAGAAGAACAATTATCATTCAATTTAGCTTTCTTCCAGGGGCAGTACACTTGCCAGTTAGCCACAATTCCCCGGTCCCTAACGACCTCGACCTAGGTAAGGACCTTAGAAGAGGACTGGTAGAGTCAGACCGTTCGACCGTTCTGATAAAATTCATAAACTTGCGATTATCAGACATACCCTAGCTCAATGAAAGGAAAAAACAACTAGGAATCAGAACAAGAAGGATAAAAGCCAAAGCAGAAGCATACCTGAGTTTTATACTTCGGACAAGAAGTAGAAGAGCAGGACGTGTCAGCACCAAGAGAGCTAACCAGAAACAGAATGCTGAAGAAGAAGGCTTTCACAATAGAGATAAGTGCTTAGAGTGATTTTCTTCCAACTAAGTAGCTTAGTACAAATACGAAAAGTCACCAAAAGGAAACCTAAAACCTCCCACATTTGTCACTAATACACCCACATAATTACGGTGGCATTAAATGCCCCTGACAGTTAACATCCAATCAATCGTCCCAAAATGGCAAGGTAATGATGGTCTTTTATTGTGAACACTGCAATGCAATGCAAAATGAAAACGTGCTAAAGACATACCGCGCACATAAGATATATATCTCACAACTTTGTAAATACCAAAGCTGCGAGCTAGGGGCAACTAATCTGGATAAAATACAATAGGCCCGCCAAGGGTTAAAGCCCAAAGACTAAAGGCCAAAACAAATAAAGGCCCAAGCAACGTGCGATATCCATATCGCGCAGATTGGAGGCGCGATGGCTTTATCGCGCCCAAACCGCCTTAAATATGACTTCAACGTTAAGGAATAGGTTAATAAAGCACGCATAAGAAGCCATCACACCTCAAAACCAATACATGAAGGACAACTCCATCTTGCCACCACTCTACCCAGATAGCTTGACATAATAGAGATAAGGCCATAAAGGCACCATCTGAACTTGTAGCCCATGAACAGCCAATCAGAAGGCACACCGCCTGTCGAAGGCGGCATCAGACTCACTATATAAACAAAGGATACAAACCCAGGTAGAAAAATCTAATTCAGTAAGAATATCATATAAGCCTGACTTTGATAATGACTTGAGCATCAGAGTGTCATTGCAGGTACCTCCCAGTCAGGATCATTGTGCCAAAGGAGAATCATACCCATCGTATTATCAACAACTATCAACAGCCCAGTAAACAGATAACTCAACCCAAAGTCTTCTCACATCAACCGTGTGTGATTAGGCCTGATACATATTGGTCAACCCATGTTGTATTGGTCCGACCAAATACAAAGTGCACTACTTCTCCAATATGCATATCTCTTATCGCATCTCTAAAACCTTTTATGTGTAAGGGTCAGAAAATAAAGGGAATAATATCGATTTATAACGCTTAAGGCTTTGTTTGGGAGTTTGGAGGGGAAGGGAAGGAAGGGGATCAAAGGGGGAGGGAGGGGAAGGAAGGGAAGGAAATTTGGAGGGTATTCTCTTTCCTTGTTTGGGAGTTAAAAAAATAGTAAGGGAGAAATTGGAAGGTCAATGAGAAATTTACAATTTTACCTTTTTTTTAAATTAATATAATTATTATATTTTACAAATAAAATTAAATTTCAAATTGCTAAACAAAATTATTTATGTATTTTTACACTACTAAAATAGCTCATATTTTCAACGAAAATTCTACATTGAAAACGACAAAAATTCTGTCAAAAAAATATTTTTTCGTCGGAATACTTTTCATCGAAGGCGATAGAATTTTTATCCGATCAAATATTTTACAAAAATAAATTTTCAGTCAAATTTCTCCTCAGAATTTAGTTTTCGTCAAAAGTTTGACAAAAATGTTTTGTTAAATATTTTCAAAAAAAATTCCTTCAAAAGTTTTGATGGAAAAAACAATTCCTTCAAAAATTTTGACGAAAAATTTTCCGTCCAAAATCTTCGATGAAAATGTGTCTCAATGAAAATTTCAACGAAAATATATTTTTAAAAATTTTTGAGGAAAATGTTTCTCTGAAACTTTTGACAGAATTTAGATTCTTTAAAGAATTTTGATGGAATAATTTTTTCGTCAAATTTTTTATAGAAATGTTTTCCGTCAAAACTTTTTACGAAAAGTTTTCAATGGAATTGTGTTTCATTAACAATTTAGAGGGAAATATTCTTCGTCGAAAATTTTGACGAATATATTTTTTTGTCAAATACTTTGACAGAATTTAGATTCTGTAAAGAATTTTGACAAAAAAAATTTTCTATCAGAATTTTTTACAAAAATATTTTTCGTTGAGAATTTTCACTGGAAATGTGTTCCGTTGAAAATTTTTATGGAAATGTTTTCTGTAAAAAAATTTGACTAAAATATTTTGGACAATTTTTTTTATGGAATTGTTTTCTGTCAAAAAATTTGGACGGAAATGTTTCTGTTGAAAGTTTCAACAGAATTTAGATTCTATCAAGAATTTTAACTGTTTTTTTTTTTGCGAAAAAATTTATGTCAGTGATTATGGCCAAATATTGTTTCGTCTCTATTTTTGACGTAATGTGTTTATTGTAAAAAATTTAGTCACTATTTTCGACGAAATATTTTTCATCGATAAATTCTGTCAATATTTGAGACTTTTCTAATAATGTCACATTTAAAAATGATACATATTTATGTAGTTTTTACATTTTAATGCTAAGGATAGATAAGTAATGTTTAATATTTTCTCCCTGAAAACCCCCAAATTGGGAGAACTTTAATTTTAAGGGTGAGAAGGGTTTTGGAGAATTTTGCAAAAATCCCCAATTCCCTTCCTCCATTTTTTTAAACTCACAAACAAGGGAATGTATTAATAAAACCAGTGTTATTAAAACCGGTTGACCCGGAAACCGGTCCGGTTATAACATTTGACCGCTTAAGTAATTGACCCGGTCATAAACCGCGGTCCGACCGGTAAACCGGTACCGGTTTGCCCTTCAAACCGGTTTTTCAAAATTAGTTACAAAATCTTTTTTTGCAGCAAGTGAGATTCGAACACACTACCTTGGAGTAAAGAGAGCCGTTTCCTACCACTACGCCACCATCACTTGTTGAATAATTTATACCATTTAATATATTTATCATATAACTTTTAAGTTAAGAGAATTATTTCAAAAACTGCATGTAATGGGGTTCGAATCGAACCCCTTGCATTAAGGATAAACAACATAGCAAATACCACTAAACTACATCAGGTTATTGTGTAGATGGCACCATTTAATATATAATTAAGTATAAAATATAAATTTATATATATATATCCGGTTCATACGGTTCAACTAGTGACCCACCGGTTGAACCATTGACCCAGTGACCCGGTACCTAGACCGGGTCAATGACCGGTCCGGTTCTAATAACATTGAATAAAGCCCTCCCCTTCCCTTCCTTCCCCTCCAAAAACCAACTCCCAAACAAAGCCTAAGGAGCCATACAGTAATAAAAAGTTGGTTTATGATTTCAATACTTGTGTTTATGTTATTATGCTTGTGTTTTTTTTTTTTTTTTGGGTATAATTTGGAGGTATCCCAATTCAACCTCCTCCGGTCACTTTGTTCTCGGAATACGACCCTACCCCTCATTAGAACAGAGGGTGCATTGAGTTTCGCTATCGGAGGAAGGATGAGATTAATCCCCCAGTCGATATAACCAATATGTAATCTATTACACAAGATTATTCAATAAAGAGGTGTCAAATTAATCCCTAAGTCAAAGTTACTAAAATTTATCTAATGACGAGTGGTTTAGATAATTTGTACGAGATTATATGTTAGAATCTCAATACTATTATTATATTTGATATTTGATTCCCGATATCTACCAATAGGGGTCGTTTAGTGTTGTGGGGACCCCAGCGACATTGAGTTTTGCCCCCCACCCCCGCGACACTCACACGATTGTGCCAAGTGACACAATTTCGTTAGTACCGTTATCGTAAAACTTCGGAATGCCGTAACTTTTGACTCGGTATCCAAATTAGATTTTTTTTTTATTTCATATAAATTTTCGAGATCTACGCAATGACATTTTATTTGACATATTTTATCTTCCATAAATAAAGTTCAAATTTGCAACAATAGTTCCACAATCACAAGAACATTTAGATTCAAATTCAATTTTGCAACAATAGTTCTATCTGTTATAGTTGCAGCAGCACCTGTGCGAGACAATAATTAATTTCAAAATTTGTTTTTGTGAAGAAAACAAAAAGAAAAAAAAAAGTTGGAGAAAAAAATGAGGTGTCATTGCGTAGATCTCAAAAAGTTATGTAAAATAAAATAAAAAATATCTAATTTAGACAGCTGAGTCAAAAGTTACGGCCTTCCGAAGTTTTACGGTAACGAGATTAACGAGATTGTGCCACTTGACACAATCGTGCAAGTGTCGGGGGGGGGGGGGCACGACACTAAGCGACTCCTATTGGTAAATATCATGTATCAAATACCAAATTGGTACATTAAAAATTTAATAGCCCTCCATTGGTCAAAGAGCCATTATTATATAATAAGAAAAAATAATCCCCAACTCATGGGACAACTCATATTTCCCCAATCTTAAAATATTTTTTCTCATAATTATTCAAAGAAAAATTCATTAATAAAAGATTAAATTAAGCTGGACCTCCTTGGAAAAACACAACAGGACGTTGCTTTATTCTTGAAGAGAATAATAGTTTTGCTTCTTTTTTATTTTTATTTTTGTTTTCAGAAAAAGAGGAAAAAAGTAAAAAAATAAAAAATCCCCAGTTGAAGCGCAAGGTAAACCTATTGGTATAAGAAGCAAATAAACATAGGTAGCCTCCTACTTCACTCAGTGTTGGCTAAATACGGTTACCGTACTGGTAGCAATGGCGAAGGGTGACGACGCTGTGAGAAGGAAGAAGAACAAAGCTATTTGCAAAAAGCTTAGAAGCAAGAATGACTCTTCCTCTGTCTCTGCAAAGGTAGCCGCACTTATCGCCGCCAAGAAGCGCCGCAAGGCCGGAAAACGCCGCATGTGCCAGGTACCTCTTTTTTTCTTTCATTTCTTCTTTTATTCTATTGGCAATGAACACTATCTTGATAGAATAAAACGCGTTTCTTTTTATTTAATTTTTGATTTGGCTAATTAAGTTCCATACTCTGGCTGTTCTTATGTCATCACTTATGCTTTACTTTTGCATTATTCTTTGATCATTTATGTTCGGGGGATGCTATTTTTCTTTCACGATCTTACAGTTTTTTTTTTTTTTTTTTTTTAATTTATTCTGAAGCCATTGGTTCGTTTTTTTCTTATTTTTTTTTTAATTTTTTTTAACTTTTTTTTTTTCTTTCACTTTGGGTGGTTTGGTTTCACGGCATTTTCTGAACTAAACTGAATTGTTATATAGAATTGCATTCCATGGCATTGGTTCTGTCCTTTCCGGAAAATGACAGAATTATAGTGTACGAAGGATTGCAATCCCTTTGCAATGCTTCCCAATAAGTAGCATTGAACCGTATTTGTCAACAACAACGCTTTTATACTAAGAGGAGAATCATCAGAAGCACCGTCCCAAGCTTACTTCATTTTGAAAGGACTGAACTCTTGGATTCTTCCGAATGTGAGCCTAGAATGATACCCTGGATTCCTCTTGAGGTCGTTGAGAGGGATTTCCGGGTTGGTTATTAACCATTGATGAGGCACGTCAAGAACTTGGTTTTCTGAATTTGGTATCAATCCTCGATGAAATTTGGAGGTATAAATCTAGGTCAAACTCCAGTTGAAAACGCTTGAGCACCACCTTATAGAAGTCCCCCAACATGTTGCGTTTGGGCAGAAACAACTCCTTCACTTTGCAGCTTCTAAAATCTTCTTGGTTTCGCATGTTTCTTCCGCTTTGAAATATTGCTCCACGGTGATCAGCCACCAATAGGCTTCTTCGCCTGTAGATTCTAGAATCATCTCTAATTTTGGATATCATAGCTCTCGGATCGTGAGCTGCGATACCACTTGATAAGAACCCAGACAACAGTAATGATAATTGAGATGGAAATTTGGGGAGTTTGTATTAAATCTACTACTTTAATCTATAACAGTAGTGGAACTAAGCATTACAATGAGATAGCAAATTACAAGAAAAACTGGAAATAAAAAGGGATATTTGGCATTTGACAGGCCAGTCTCTCTCAGCTCTCTTCTATTACTAACTTCTTCCATACCTATTCCTTCTCCTCTCTCCTATTTAACCGATTCCCTCCCTTTCAGCAATTGCACCTGCTTTTCCCTCCAAGTGGAGTCACATTCCTAATGCTTTGGGTGGGAATGTAACCCCTACACCCCTTCCTAGAATACACTTTAGGGTTAGGGGTTTTTGGGTTCCTATCATTTTCCCAATTTCCTAGTTTCTTTATATTAGGGATTGTAAATCGTGTGTATACATATAATTAGTCACGCTGAGGATTTCCTCAAGGAATTCAGAAATTCATCTCTAACGAAGATGTTAAGAATGCATTGGTGCTATTATTGTTATAAGTGTTTGTAGAATTGTATTCATTTTGATTTCTTCTATAGTTGAATTGTAAATTGACTTTTTTTTATGATATTACAGGGGATGTGCTTTAGTCTACCTACTCCAGATGATCCATTCAATGATCAATATGGAAAAAAAGAATTCAAAACAATAGTTCCTAAAAAGAAAAAAATTTCTCCAAAAGATGAGATGATTCCTCTTAATGGGAAGAGTGCACCTGAAAGGAAAGGAACAGTTGGTGGGAATGTTTCACAGAAATTGAATCATTTACAAAGGGAAAATGAGTATGTCACAGCCACCAATAATCTGGGTCAGAAATGTATTATTAACTCAGAAAGGAAAAATATTAAGGGGACTGAGATACCTGATCTTTGTGGTGCCCAACAGAATGATTGTGAAATTTCAGAGTTCCCTTCTAAGTTTGTTTATTGGTGTCTAAGTTCAATTGAAAATGCATTGCGTCATGGTGATGCCTACACTGATGGAGAGGGCAACTCTTTCTTTCTTAACTCATGGGGATTAGAATTTTCAAAGTGTTATTCTACTGGGAAAGATCTGATGGAGACCAGTGGATCTTCTGCTACTACTGTGCAAATTGCATGGATGGTTTCTGGTGCAGCTGATACTTTTGTGAGAAAAGAGAAACAAGGCTTATCCTTTGTCAGTCCCTTTCTTTTGTTCCTTGTACCTTCCCAAGAAAAAGCTGTCCAGGTTAGATAAATTTCTTCTACATGCTTTCAATTTCATTGCTGATTCTTTTTCCTTTTTTTTTTTCTTAGATAAAAACCACTATACTGACGCATGCACCCACCAACATGTCCTCCCTCCTCCTCCTCTCCTTTTATTCTCAAAAGGAAGTTGAGCCATGGGACCCTACCATCATTGTCTTTAAATTTGATGTTATTTTTTATTTATTTTTTGTATTATTTGAAGCTTGACTTTATTTTCAGGGATTACAAATTTGCTTCTGTCAAATTCAAGAATATATATTGGGTGGCGTCGCATTTCATTCTCCTATAAACATTTAAACACCCTATAATGGAGAAGATTTATGTACTTATTCATTTAGTGATTTAGTATGAATGCTGTTAGAGAATAGTAATATAAACCATTAAAAAGGCCCTTACCCAACACTTTAAGGTTTTGAGTTGAATCGGTTCTTTATATGGTATCAGAGCCTCGTGTTCCGGGTTTGATCCTTACCGCCCCCCCACTTTCTCTTGTGGTATTTCTTAGCATAGGTAGGTGAGCCTGTACATTGTCCACCCTTCAAACCCAGTGGGCTCTCGTGTGAGGGGGTGTGTTAGAGAAGTATATAAACCATCGATAGGCCTTCACTTAACAGCTTAAGTTTTTGGGTTGAATTGGTTTTTGCAAATGCCACTAAGCCACAGTTCATGATATGACTTTTTGTTATGCTATTTAATAAAAGGCAATATTGATATAAGGATTAATAAAAGGGATGCAAATTTCACTAATTTTGCTTGTTGCTGTGGACCATTACAAACTCTTGACTTGTTTGTTGAAACTTGGATTCTAAAAATCTGAAATTGATGCACAGGTTCGAACAGTTTGCAAGCCTTTAAAATCTCTAGGAATACATACAGTGAGTATCCATCCAGGTGCTTCCTTAGATCATCAGATTGAAGGGTAATTGTTGAAACTTTATCTTTGTTTTTCATTGCATGATGTGTGTGACCACAATGGTATGATATGCTCAGAGCTTAGGGAACTTTTTCTACTGATTGTTTTGTTTGATAATGCATGCTGCTGTTCTATTATCCAAGTTTATTGGCAAGTAATTCTTTTCTGATGCTCATTTATTAAGCTTTATTTGGTAAGATATCTGGAGTCTTTTCTGGTTGATTTTTAGCCTATCGAATGGTATGGACCGAGGATTGGTGTGAGACATCCTTGTCTCATTTCTTACACATAAATTGTAGACATCTTTACCTTGATTCTTTCTTATGGCATGTGCAAATTTATACGTGAGAGCTGATGCAGTGCAGGTATAAGTAATTTTAATATGTATGTGTGCTTGCTTTTTTTTTTTTTTTTTTAGTACATTTGCTTTCTTTGTTAGAAGAGGAAATTAAATTAAAGAAACAATGTAGGGGAGGGAGTATATCAGTTGACGATAAGATATCCTGCTAAATGAAACAAGAACAATCTAAGCCCTAACAAGAAGAACATGTTTGTCACATTTCTTACAGATAAATTGTTGACATTTTTATCTTGAATCTTTCCCATGTGCATGTGCATGTGCAAATTTATACGTGAGGGCAGATTCAGTGCATGTAAGTTGTTTTAATTTGTATGAGTGTGTGCTTGCTTTCTTTGATAGAAGATGAAAATATATTAAAGAAACAAAGTAGGAGAGTACTTCAGTTGATGATAACATAGTTATCAATAACGCGCTATAGTGCTCCATCGAGCGTAACAGAGGGTCACCGCGATTTCTGCTATGCGATATTACGATTTGCTATAGCAGTTGAAATCACGTTGCGATGCTGGAGCACTTTAATTGTAGAAGACCAAGTCCTCTCCATCTCGCCTAGGACTCCTCTGCTCATATCCCTTTAGCTAGAGCCCTCCACCTTATGGGTCGCCACTCTAAGGTCCCTTGATTCCACACATAAACTTGCCATCTGCGAAGTCACCCTCTGCTGCGGAGAGCGCTGGTCAACAGGGCAGAGCTGAAGATGGCCTTGAATATGTGGCAACGAGTTGATTAGGTGGTGGAAGACTTGGTGGAGGCGGTGGGATGGGAGAATATTAACTCGGAGGCGCTGTGTTTGTTGGGGAAGTGTTCCGAATGGAAAGGGATGAAGGGAGAGGCTAAAGATGCATTCCACAAGTATTGCAATTTCTTTTTTCTTTTTGGTTAAGATATTAGGCAAATCATGTTTGTACTTTTTATTGAGTTGTGTTGATTTTA
Source organism: Gastrolobium bilobum (assembly GCF_033153095.1). Taxonomy (NCBI): domain Eukaryota; kingdom Viridiplantae; phylum Streptophyta; class Magnoliopsida; order Fabales; family Fabaceae; genus Gastrolobium; species Gastrolobium bilobum. The sequence goes on along the minus strand of NW_026897136.1, from coordinate 205,349 downwards.
TTTTCTTTTTCTTTTTTTGTAATACTAGCAATGGCATGACATTGTACGTTTAAAATGTAAAAGTTGTTAAAACACATTGTGTTACGATTATTTGTTAAAAATAAATGTCTTTATTTTTGAGCATTTATATGTGTAGTTTATCTATATTAGAGGGTTTATGCACAGGACTTTGCTGTTGTGCTATACCCCTACTTGCTATAGCAGTATAGCATTTTCAGGGGGTCGGCCAATAAATGTGAGAAGAAAGACAAATGCACTATGGATGATAAGATATCCGGCTAAAAGAAGCCAAAACACTCCGAACCCAAACAACAACAAAAAGACAAATGAACTAAGCAACACTTGCCAATCTCTCTTTATATATGTGAGAAGAAACCCCTTTGGACATACCATGAGGAAGCCAAAACTATTATCTTCCCTTGGAAGATGCCAAGGTAGTAAATGACTCATTTCAAAAGTTCTAGATTTTCTTCCAACTATAGACACCAAATAACAACATCCATTGCACAATGCGAAAAAGCCGGCAACGGGATAGTGACCGGTGGCCTTCAAGAGCACTGAAGACCCTGATAAAAGGCCGCAAAAAGGTGAAAGAAATGACTACAATGAAGGCAGACTTAGGGTTTAGCAGAAGAAGAGTCTCCCAAATTGGGAGCTACGATGCCAAGTTGAAATATGAGGCCATGTGTATATTGTTGCTTGAATAATCATGTACATAGGGAGCTGGCAATGGGACAGTGACTAGTGGCTTTCAAGCGCACTGAAGGCCAATGGCTACAATGAAGACAGACTTAGAGTTTAGCAGAAGCAGAGTCTCCCAAATCAGGAGCTATGATACCATGTTGAAATATGAGGCAATGTGTATATTGTTGCTTGAATAATCATGTACATAGGTTTGCAATATATAGACTTCCGAGCATAATTGCTTTCCTAATAAAGAGCTAATTCTAGGTAACTAAATAATTACTTGCCTAAAATAATGGCTAATCAATGGAAACAAAATATTTATAATAATTACAATTATATGATGAATGTAGGAATAGTAAAAGATGTGGGACTATGACATCACAAACAATGTGACTGGGGAATCATAAATTTCCAGTTGGGTTTATGGAGAAAGTACATCTCATTAGGAGTAAGAAGATGAAAACACAGAACACAATCAAACAGACCCTATCATTAATTTCTCAATTACTCATATTACTCTTGAAATATCTTGTGTATGAAGTCTGGCCAATGTAAAATAACTGGCTACTAATCTTAGAATAAGAAAACCCCATTACAAAAAAAATATACTGAAAGGGAGTTCCTTTGTGGATTTTAAGCCTGCAAATCAAGATTTTGATATTTTTTTATAGTAATGACTGCAGTTCAAATGAATGTCTTTTTACCTTTGAGAGAACCTTTAATTTGCAAATGACAATGCAAGAAGAAACATGTCCCTATTTCGGGAATAAGTAGGCAATTTCAAGGATTGACAGGACAAGATCCTTGTTTGCATGAATATTTTGAGCATGTACAAGAAATCTCGTATCTTTTTTATTGTTTTCTCACATCTTTCACTTTATGGTAATCAGCTTCTTATTCAACATTTGTTTTGTCTTCAACAGTCTGAAAAGTTGTGAGCCTGAGTTTCTTGTTTCTACTCCTGAGAGGCTTTTGGAGCTTGTTTCCATGAAGGCCGTTGATATTTCTGGTGTCTCTGTGCTGGTAGCTTTTCTTTCCAATGTCCGATATATCTTCTTCCTTTAATTATCATCTTATACTTAGTCATTGTTATTATCTTTTAAATAATTTTTGACAGCAAGCAACCACGAGGTTGAAATATGAGAATACAAACTTTCATGATTTAGTTCCACTCAGTATTCTTCTATCTATTCAACTTATCACATAGGGGAACTTGCAAGCACATTCCGAATGGTTTATATGTTCTAATTTTCAATTTTGTCCCTTCTCGTACTTTTGTCGTATTATTATGATGCATTTGGTAGTTGTTCACCTTCTAATGCTTTCATCTTACTTGTCTCTGATTGTTGTTCTGTGTTAGGAATGTCTATGCTAGACCACATGGGAATTATGAGTAAAGGGCATAGGAGGATTTGGGTTGTAACAACGAAGGGTGGGAAGGAAGGGGAAACAGTTGGAATTTAAGATTAAAGGGAGGGAAAGGTATGGGAGAGGATCGTCTAGCCATTGAGTGAGTTCAAGGGCCTTTGGACAGGGAGGTTTGCAAGTTTAGCAGTGTTCTATCTTTCGCTTTTTAAGTGATTCAGATATATATATATATATATATATATATATAATTGGGGTTTATTCCTATTTCTATAATGAAGTACCTGGTTCCTATGGGTCCCATCAGCCAGGGTCTTATTAGCTGCCATGCAAGCATCCGAGTTCAACTGTTTTCTCTCTCTCTCTCTCTCTCTATATATATATATATATATATATCCTTGTCTTGTGTTTTAGGGAACTAGTCCTAGTCCCAAAATTTTTTGTATTAATTTTTAATATTTCCTTACTATATTTTTGAGCTTAAACTATATTTAAATGGTACTAAATTTTTATTTTCTTAGCACTCAAGTCTTCGGTACTTTGTAAAATATTGAAAAAATCATGTAAGAACCTTGTGATAATAAAATAAATTAGTAAGCTAATTAGTTTAATCCCAAAAATATATTTAGGATTTAGAGGGTTTTACACCCCGTGCAATTTGGGCAATTTGGGTTGCGGCACGTTGGTGAGTGAAGAAGGGGGAACTCATAAAAGTGTGTGGCAAGATTGCTAGTGGTTGGATGCTTTGGGAATGACGAGTGTGGCTTGGGGGGTGGGGGTGAAATTGGCCGGTGAAGCTGTGACAATGGATGATACTAGCGCGATGAAGGCTCAAACAATAGGTAAAAAAAAATGGGCCACAATTTAAGGGTCAATTGTAATGAAGGTTGTTACGATCCAATTGCAAGGTATGAAACTTGAAGTCCCACTTCGGAAACATAAGGTTTTGGTACGGGGTTTATATGGACTTTGGGCTCTCCTACTTTACAAGTTAGCTTTTGGGGTGAGGCTCTACCAAAGTTCGTATCAATTGGTATTAGAGATCCATTTGTCTCCCAATTGCAATCAAGCGACGTGGCTGGTGGCATTTGCATTGCAGTGTTCGCCCAAGCCTAGAAAAAACTAGTGCCAAGCTAGCCCTATGGGCGTCGGGGTTGCGATCATGGTGGGATGTTACGATCCAATTGCAAGGTATGGGACTTGGAGTCCCATATCGAAAACATAATGTTTTGGCGTGAGGTATATATAGACTTTGGGCTCTCCTACATTATAAGTTAGCTTTTGAGGTTAGGCTCCTCTAAGGTTTGTATCAAAGGCACACAGGGTTTTACAGAAGTTGAGTCTCTTATATTGTGAGCTTTGATACCAAGTTGAAATCTATAGAATACTTAATATTATTGCTTAATTATTTATGTACAGCGGTTTACAATGTATACACTAATTTGAGTAGTTACTTTCCTTATAAAGAATTTAGGAAGAGCCTTCCTATACAATATTTGTATAACCACAAATCTTCGTATTCCCTTTATTTTCTTATAGTAAACCTCTACCCGGTGTTCCTTTGATGTATCAAAGTACTCTAGCAACAACATCTCGGTGAAGTATTCTTGCAACAACATCTCAGTGAGAGTCACACAGAATCAAGAAATTAACACGCTCACAGCAAATGTATGGTCTAGTTAATGTGAGATAATTTGATTTCGTGACTAGCCTTCAATAACAACTAGGATCAACAACTTCTTACCTTGTCCGAGTAGAAGTTTGATTTTGGAATCCATAGGTGTATCAATGGGTCTCCGCGCTCGCTTGCTTGTTTCTTCCAAGATGTCTGGAGTATAAGGAATGTGGCTTCTATGCTCAAAGAGGGGGGAACGAATTGAGTATGATAAATTTTTGTAAATTCCCTCTTGTTTGTTTCCATTTCATACAAGCTTTGATATATGAAAAGCTTATTAATATACTCAAACAATCCATAATATAACCTATTCTAGCGCATACAAGATATCAATGAAGCAATTAAAGTATTAGAAATAAAAGGTGAGGGTTAAGGAGATTGCAAACTTTATCCTTAAATACATTGCTATATTTAGGTGATAAATTTGTACTGAGTTGTGTTCGCTTTTGCCATGTAATTTCTCTTGTTGATTTAAGATTAACATTTGTCTTGTTGATTTAAGATTAGCATTTGTGCATAATTTGTTATTATTTTTGCCAAATTCTTATATTTGGGAATTGAGTGAAAATTATAAACATCTTTTAATATGAAAATTACTGTATGTGCTGGCATATGGGTTTCTATAAATAAAGTACTACCTGTATTGTATATGACTTGGTTTCAAACTTCTCTTTGTTGTAATTTATCTATTTATCATCATTTGACTAATTACTGTTTTGGCATATAATAGGTTATTGATGGGCTGAATACTATTTGCAGTGCTGGTCACACTGATACAATAAAATTGATCAAGAGTTTCATTTCTGGCAACCCTCGTCTTGTGGTTTTCAATGATTGCTTCAATCATGCATCTATACCAATGGTTCAGTATCTTCTGCCAGGATCAATTTGTAGACTCTCTCTCAATAAGTCAATTACCAGCCTAAGCTCATGCATTGTCCAGTCAGTTCAAGTGTGTACATCAGAAGAAGATAAACTTGTTGAGGTAAGTTTATTGGTATGCTAGGCATAAATTCCGTTTTATATAATTTATGTATTCGAATTAGCACTTGGGGATCTTTTTTTTTGGATTTTTTTTTTTTTCAATTTTTGTTGTTGGGCTACCAGTTCATTCTCTATGTTAGAGAATAATATAAACCATTAAAAAGGCTTTCACCTAACACCTTGGTTTTGGGTTGAATTGGTTTTTTACATGGTATCAAAGCTTCAGTGATCACAAGGTCATGAGTTCGATCCTCATATCTCCCCACTTTCTAGTGGAATTAAATAAGCACAAGGTAAATAAAAACTTGGGCCTGTGCAATATCCACGCTTCAAGCCCAAATGGCTCTTGCATGAGCCAGTGTGCTAGAGAATAATATAAGCCATTAAAAAGGTCCTCACCCAACACTTTAAAGTTTTGGGTTGAATTTGTTCTTTACACTCTAGAATAGGAAAAAAACCAATTTTATCAAACACAACATCTAACCATTTTTGTTTCACAGACTAGAAGTTAAGAAAAGAAAAAATTGTTTTGGGAACGTTGTCATGCACGCCCATAACTTGCAGAGCAAGCTTCAACTAAACTAACTGAACTTTTTGTAGCTATTCCGAGTTGTTACACAGAAAGCCAGGTAGGCTTAGCTACCTAACTGCAAGGTGTAACAATATTATTCTATGAGGTGCAGTACTGTAGTGCTGCAATAGGAGAAAAGTTTTACTGTAATAGCTTCTCGAAGGAGAGGCGTATATCGTTCGCCCCTTAGATTTGAGGTTTCAAGCAAGAGTATTGTTTGTAAGTTGCAGAAGGCAATTATTGGTCCTAAACATGCCCTCGTGCTTGGTTTGAGCATTTTGCTTCCACACTTCATGGGTTGTGACCCCTAACTTTTCATTCACAAGCAAGCATCCCATTGTTTAGTTGATATTATTTTTGGTGAATACAACTCTTGAAAATGCTTTTATGTTGTTGTTAGAATATTAGATATGATTAGATATGATTGGATTCTGTCTTATCCGTAAATAGTCTGACTGTATTCTGACTGTATTAGGATTAGGTTTGGGCCTTACACTTAAGCCCATTAGGGTCTCTATATATTGTAACTCCCTGACACAGATCAATACACAACGTATTCTTTTACATTTAACATGGTATCAGAGCTCTTTCGTTTTAGGAACCTTCGCTTCCGCTCAGAAACCTTTTTTTTTTTGCTTTAAAAACCTAAGCCCACTGCTTAGGAGTCCTCTTTCTTGCCGTGCGTCCTTCCGGCAAACCTTCTAGGGCTGTAAACAGCCTCTGAGTAATTTTTCCAAACGCGTCAGCACCTCCGACGGCCACCGGAACCACCGCCCGCCGTCAGAATCACTGTTCAGGCAACCGGAGACTTTTTCCGGCGACTTTTCCGACCAAACTTCACGCGATCAGGACCCTTTCTTCCCGGCGACCAGGTCTGTGGTGGTCCGGTCAGCAACGCATCTCCCACGCGCCGTCACGCGCCACCTGTCTTCATTGCGCGTGGGCTTCACACGCCACCTTCTGCCGGCGCGTGAGCACTATTCCGGCGGCTTTTTCCGGCCGGTCTTGGACAGAGAAGCTCGCCTTCTCCTCCCCTTTCTGGATCTGTGATTGTTTCTCTGTGGGTCTGACCTTAGACGCGTGGTTCTTTTTGATTGGATATCGTTTGCCTTCGTTTACGACTTTTATATTTTATCTTTAAATGGCAGCAGCATCTCCTGATCTCTCGGAGGTTAACTCTCCTTCTATTGTTGCAAATATAGCTCAGTCAGACAATGCATCATTTGGTTCAGGTTCGGACTATGCTGCACTTCAAACCCCTCTCAGGAAGGCTTCTCCTCAGTCTCAGCCTTATACTGGTAATCCCTTTGCTTGTGTTTCTCATTCTACATCACTTGGCACTTGAATATTTGACTCCGGTGCTACCGATCATCTCTGTGGTAATAAGGAACTCTTTACATCTCTTACTTATTCTGATCATTTACCGTCTTTTACCCTTGCGGATGGAACCAAAGCCCCAGTTCGTGGGATTGGACAAGCTCGTCCGACCTCTACCTTGGCCCTGACATCTGTCTATTACATTCCTGGCATCCCTTATAACTTAATTTCTATTAGTAAGTTGATCCACTCCCTCACTTGCACCATTACTTTCTCTAACCATTCTGTTTCTGTGCAGGATCCGGGTACGGGGAAAATGATTGGAGTGGGTCGTGAGTCACGGGGGCTTTATTATCTGGATGTGCCTCGTCCTTCAGTAGCATGCTCTCTCACCGAATCTCCACAACTTATCCACAGTCGCCTTGGTCATCCAAGTCTTTCAAAGTTGAAGAAAATGGTTCCTCTTTTGTCCGGTCTTCAGTCTTTAGATTGTGTGTCATGTCAACAAGGGAAGCATACACGCTCCTTTTTTGCCAGTCGAGTCAATAAACGAGCTGATGCCCCTTTCTCTCTTGTTCATTCAGATATCTGGGGTCCAAGTCGTACCTTGTCTGTCTTAGGTTTTCGGTATTTCGTTACCTTTATTGATGATTTTTCCCATTGCACTTGGACCTATTTAATGAAAAATCGTTCTGAGTTATTTTCCATTTATAAAAAGTTTTCTACTGAGATCCATACTCAATTTGGTGTTTCTATTCGTATTCTACGTAGTGATAATGCTAATGAATATGTTTCTATTGATTTTTCTAATTTCTTGGCCACACAAGGTACTTTACATCAAACTACTTGTCCTCACACTCCACAACAAAATGGGGTGGCTGAACGTAAAAACAGACATCTCATTGAAACTGCCCGTACCCTTCTTATTCATATGCAGGTTCCCCTTCACTTCTGGGCAGATGCTGTACTCATCTCTTGTTTTCTCATCAATCGCATGCCTTCATCTGTGCTCCACAATGACATTCCTCATAATCTATTGCTTCCAGATGTTCCTCTTTATCCTCTAACTCCACATGTCTTTGGTTGTACTTGTTTTGTTCATGATCTCACTCCTGGTAAGGATAAGTTAACATCCAAAGCCTTTCAGTGTATCTTTCTTGGTTATTCTCGTCTTCAAAAGGGTTATCGTTGTTATTCTCCCGACCTTAAGCGTTACTTAGTTTCCGCTGATGTCACTTTTCTTGATCAACAACTCTTTAATTCTATCCCATCTCAGATGTCACAGGTTGATCATGTACTTCCTGTCCATTTTCTTGACTTGTCTTTGCCAGCTGCAGGTGCTTCTATTCCAGATGAGCAACCTATTGCTTCTATACCTGAGGACCGTCCACTTCTCACCTATCAGCGTCGCAAAACTGTGCCTCCTGTCGACTCGACTCTTGCTGACTCATCGCCCACTGCTGTTGCTTCTTCCCCTCCGGATCCTTCATCAGAGACTCTTCCCATTGCTCAAAGAAAAGGTACACGTACTACTCGTAACCCTTATCCTCTTTATACCTTTTTGAGTTATGACCGTCTTTCTTCACCTCATTTCACCTTTGTTTCTAGTCTTTCTTCTATTTCTATTCTTAAGACCACAGGTGAAGCACTTTCTCATCCAGGGTGGCGCCAAGCAATGCTTGATGAGATGACTGCACTTCATTCCAATGGCACTTGGGACCTTGTTTCTGCTCCTCCAGAGAAGTCTATAGTTGGTTGTCGCTGGGTTTTTACTGTGAAAGTTGGACCTGATGGCCATATTGATCGTCTCAAGGCACGTTTAGTTGCTAAGGGTTTTACTCAAATCTTTGGCCTTGATTATAGCGATACATTTTCTCCGGTCGCTAAGATGGCGTCAGTCCGCCTCTTTCTTGCCCTTGCTGCTGTTCGTCACTGACCACTCCTTCAACTTGACATCAAAAATGCCTTTCTTCATGGTGATTTACAAGAAGAAGTTTACATGGAGCAACCACCTGGTTTTGTTGCTCAGGGGGAGTCTGGAAAGGTGTGTCGTCTTCGGAAATCCTTATATGGTCTCAACCAGTCTCCTCGAGCATGGTTCAGTCGCTTCAGTTCTGTTGTTCAGGCGTTTGGCTTAATCCGCAGTAAAGTTGACCATTCTGTGTTTTATAGGATTACATCTCCTGATAAGTGTATCTATTTGTTAGTCTATGTTGACGACATCATTCTCACCGGAAGTGATCAAGACGGAATTCGTCAGTTAAAACAGCATTTGTTTAGTACATTTCAAACAAAGGACCTTGGGAAGCTGCGTTACTTCTTGGGAATTGAGGTGGCGCAATCCAGACAGGGCATTTCTATCTGTCAAAGGAAATATGCCTTGGATATCCTAGAAGAAACTGGTATGTTGGGGAGTAAACCAGTTGATACACCTATGGATCCTAATGTCAAGTTATTACCCGGACAGGGGGAGCCGTTATCTGATCCTGGACGTTATCGGAGGCTAATTGGGAAGCTCAACTATCTTACTGTGACTAGGCCAGATATTTCTTTCGCTGTTAGTACGGCTAGTCAGTTTCTTGATTCCCCTTGTGATTCACATTGGGATGCTGCTGTGAGGATCCTCCGATACATCAAAGGAGCACCAGGAAAAGGTTTGTTGTATTCAGATCAGGGAAATACAGAAATTTGTGGTTATTCAGATGCTGATTGGGCAGGATCACCCTCGGACAGGCGCTCTACTTCTGGCTATTGTGTCTTCTTTGGAGGAAACTTAATTTCGTGGAAGAGCAAGAAACAACCTGTTGTTGCTCGATCTAGTGCAAAAGCTGAGTATCGTGCAATGGCAAATGCTACCTGTGAGTTAGTCTGGTTAAAGCAGTTGATTCAGGAGCTTCATCTTTGTGAACAGAAACAACCCATGACACTCATCTGTGATAATCAAGCTGCGCTACATATATCCTCTAATCCTGTCTTTCATGAGAGGACCAAACATATAGAGATTGATTGTCACTTCATTCGAGAAAAGATTCAGTCAGGAGAAATCAAGACTGCTTTCGTCAACTCCTCTGATCAACTAGCGGATGTTTTCACTAAAGCTCTTAGAGGTCATCGGGTTGAATACATTTGTAACAAGCTTGGTGCTCATAATATATACGCACCAGCTTGAGGGGGAGTGCTAGAATATTAGATATGATTAGATATGATTGGATTCTGTCTTATCCGTAAATAGTCTGACTGTATTCTGACTGTATTAGGATTAGGTTTGGGCCTTACACTTAAGCCCATTAGGGTCTCTATATATTGTAACTCCCTGACACAGATCAATACACAACGTATTCTTTTACATTTAACTGTTGTAATGCATTTTTTTAGATGCACAAGTTTTAAAAGCTCTTATGATTTTTATTAATTCTTGCAGAGCATCGAAGCCGTAGATCAATTCTGGACCAGACATACTCGTAATTCAAATCTGCTATATATTTTAAGGAAAGACATCAAGTGCCATACATTGGTCAGGACTCTCAAATCCAAGGTTTCTTCCATTTTACTTGATTCTGATGCAGCAAGTGTTCATGATAGGTAAATCATCGAATACCTTTTTACATATTTTGGTTTAAGTTTTTGTATTATGATATGTACTATAACGTAAGAGAACATTGTAATAACATAAAGGAAATCTAACCTACCTTAACAAAAGTATACTGAAAATGGAAATGTGTTGCTCAGGGCCTAATTCGGGCCATCATCTGTTATTACGGCTTTAAAGAATCTCTTTTTATATCAAGCTTCACTTGGTTTGTTTTATTTTTTAGGAACTTCCTGCAGTACTCATGTTAGTATCTATCTTATACTTTTCAAATCCACAAATCACCATAATGTTTGTTCCTATAAAGAAAGTCAAGCAATGGTCGAATTTGTGCACTAGTACTGACTATTATTTTTATTTTGAGAAGGAAGAAATGGCTTTCTTATTATTTAGTTAACAATGGTCCATGCATTCAGTAAGAATCTTTGGTTCTTATAAGATTCTTGTTGCATGGATGTATATGAAGGGATTTTATGTTAAAATATAAAGGTTTGACGAAATACAAATCTTAATAGTGAATGATTTTGTTGTAGCGCAAAAGAAAAAGGAATGAATGACATTCAAGATGATGTTGACAATACAAATCTTAAATGAATGTTTCTGAAACAAACTCATTTATATAATGATATCAGTGTCAGAAGATGCCCTATAGTACTATTCTTTTTTTGCATCACTGGTTTATTAGACTTGATAGGTCTCAGGGAAAGTTGATTGGAAACACTTCCAATTTACTTATCTTTTTTTATTGAACTTTTAATAGAAGCTTATGTGCGGTTTTGTAATACAGTGGGGATTCAAACAGCAGATCAAAAGCAGGGGTTTCCATGATTGATTTGGAGGATATCTTTACTACGGATATAGGAACGTATGATGTAGTAGTCCTACCTAGTTTTGTACCCTCTATGGACACTTATGTGCATATTTTGACAAAGATGGCTCGCCATAGTGTCAATGGGGTATTGCACTCTTTCTTAACAAAAAGAGATGCAGAACTTGCTGGACCGCTAATTGCAATACTTGAACAATGTGGGCAGGAAGTTGCTCAGACCCTGCAAGATCTGCACCATACATCGAACATGTTGGAAGATTGAATATTGAAGGTGCTTAGTCATCCCCATTCTGAAATTTTTTGCAATATTATGTCTCTTATAGAGACCATATGTTCCTGTGCTCGAGTGAGCAACAATAATATTTAAAAAAAAAAAAAAGTAGTGAAATTTTTTGAAGTTTTATATTGATATTTTCTTTCCCCTTTCCTTTGTCCGGAAGGGGAAGTTCTAATTTTTAATTTTTTGTTTGCACTTTTTCCCCTTTTCATTCAAACGTGAGTTTATTGTACAAACTTACCGTTTAAACAATTTTATCTCCACATTCACTTTAAATAACCACATTTTAAAGGTTACATTATTCGGTTTGAAGAAGCGTAAGGAGCTGGCCTGCCTCAAATTTCATAAATGCCTTGTGTAGTGAATGCTAGGAATTCCAGAACTTTGTACCAAAAAATTCTTTGCATGGAAACTACTCCGTCAACCCTTAAATGTACGAAATAACCAGGAATTTTAAAAATGTCAAAATCAATGGAATGGGATAGATAATTAAAACAATATATTTTTTTTATAAAATATATTTTTTCTAAAACAATCCTGTACAAACTGTATATTCTTTTACCCGTTTGCTGGCTAAAAACGTAGCACTGAACCTAAAAAGGACGATGGCCAGTCTCAATTTGCAGGACATATGAGCATAATGAGACCTATCACAATGCTATAAGTTAGCCCATTCGCAAGTTCTTCACTTGGATGGCAAGCATATGATGATCTATTCAATCACAAAACATATTCATGACTTGCGATGATTGCAGGAGATATTGCCTCGAATAGTTGGATGATGCTTTGAGGCAGCAAAGTGCCTGTGCTTCATTCAAGGGCCAACTTCCTCTGACATTGTCATCGAGATCTTGGATTTATTTGCATTATGATGATCTATTCAATCACAAAACATATTCATGACAATGTCAAAATATATTTCTTACAAATTACAATTCACTAAAATAATGTTAAAGAGATATTGTAACATCCCAAAAAACCTCTAAATAAATTATTATTAAATTTTCCTAATTTAGGATATTTCACTGTTTAGTAATTTAATTATTAAATAGAGAAAAATTAGAAAACAAGTCTCTAAATTCATTAGAAAATTATGATTCCAATAAAAATTTGTAGATATCCTAGTAAGGATACAAAGAATGACATTAGAGGATACGACAAAAGCACTCGGGGAGAACAAGGTGAAAGGCATCTTAAGCCTTTGTGCAATTTAATATGAAAAGTTAGTCCATTAGAAAGTAAAATCATATGCCTGAAATTTCCATTGAGTAGCAGAGTGCTGGACTGCTGGCTTCACTTCGTATAGCATGTAATACAAGAAATATTTGATCCTAGAAAAACTATGAAGATTCAGATTTCAGAGTTGTAGGTATGTCTCACCTCCTAGGTGAAGGGAAGGCCATCCATTTATGGATTTGACAAGTCATTTTGATTGCTCCCTAGAAATATATTCCGTCAGTATAACAGACAAACTGAATAAACAAAAAAAACAAACTACAATAAAAGATTAACACAAGCACACTGAAAAGTTTAAGCTATACAACAGCATTCTATTAAATTTTGGTAAAGAAGCTTATGATACGCTTATTCATGTGATTAGAAAAATAAATGTAATTGTGTGAAAAAGGTAGGTGCAACGTGGGGGAGGATAGGTTACCCTCCAAATCAGCTAACAAAAGAAAAAAGGATAAATTAAGTGTCAAGAATGCAATAAATTAGGGTAACCTTTAGAGAATGGAACTTGTTACACTTCTCACGTTTAAGCAACCTACCACTAACTCCTCACAGTGGGAGGAGGATGAGAGCGGCAAGGGTGCTCTCCCCACCTAACCTCCTTAATTTAGCCTAATCTTTTAATGATATAGCAAACCAGCAGAGGAAATAAGAGAAGGGGAACAACATGTATTCTGCTTGATGTCATAAGGCCTTTACCCTGGCAAATCTCAAAATATTTAATGAGAACATAAGTTAAGAAAAATAAATAAATTTAAAGACAACAATAAAATAAAAATTCTGAACTAAATTAACGTTAAGGTTAAAGTTTTGATCATATATTTAGTTATATACAAAATCAACAAATATACAAAATAAACTACAGACAAAATCTTTTGCAAAACAGCATCCATCTCTCATCTAAAACATGCCAAACTAAAAATCCAATTCCTAAAAGTCAACAATGTATTAATTTATCTTTACAAAAAATAGCCTTTAATAACAAAGGCAACTATGACTACCTAGTTACCTATACAAAAATACAAGAACTTAAAAACATATTATACACAATTAATCCAGCTCCAGAGAATGTACACTTTGAGAGGGGACACTGAGCATGATAATATTTTTTCTTTATAAAGCAATTACCTGAAACAGGCACTTCAGGAAGCACTTCATCTATTACCCGAGTCTCTTCTGATGCTTTGGTGGCAGCCCCCACATTCGTGCTAGCATGAAGTATGGACCCAATGTTTTTTTTCACCACTTTTGCCTTTCTGAGTTAACCAATATAATTAAGTTACAATTTTATATAAATACAATAATGATATTTGAGAGTCGAGATAATTTAACTTATAAAAATCAAGAATTTCAGCTCAAACCTTATTAACTTTCGCTTCGTAATGCCCGCTTTCAACTTTGACACCCCTTTTATAAATTATGCAAAACATTATTCAAATTGCTTTAGAAACTGTGCATAAAAAAAGGAGAAAGAGAAGCAAAGAAACGAGAAAAGTTCATGTATACCACCCACCTGGTTTAAGAGCCATAGAGGTTGAAACAGGTTTCCGATTGCCCCTCTCAGCTTTAATAGAAGCAATGACAGAATCAGCACTCAGCCCCAATCCTTTTCTTCCCACCAGCTTCACTCCTAGTTTTTCACAAAGGTAATTCAATCTCATTTCATCACCGCCTCTCACCTCTCTTAGGTCAAGAACCTGTTGTCTTGATAGTAAAGTGTAGACATGAAGCTGCTGCTGCTGATTAAAATGTGACTGGAGCTGCTGAAAAAGTAATTTGTTTGAGTATTGTTGTTGGTCTTGTTTTGCAACTTCATGACACTTCTTTCTAGGCTCACTAAATGTTACCCTCAAGATTGCTGGTGACTTGGGGTCTGCATTCTTCCGAGCAAAAATGACAGAAAAGCTCCCAAATTCTATATCAGGTTCTCTAAATAAATCTGCAAGAAGGGAAGCACAAGAATGAGCATTTGAAGGGGTCCTATCAACCTTCATCCTCAGTGATCGAATATTAGCATAGTGGGCCATATTTGAAGCTTCTCTTAGACCACTTAGAAAAGCCCCATGCATAGTTGCAGGATAGCGCCTGGTGGTTGCCTCCCCAGCAAAGAAAAGTCTACCATCTCCCACACTTTCTGCTAAAATATCATAATCATCACCTGAAGCTCCAACTGCAACATTAGAGTAAGAACCAAAGCAGAAGGGATCACTACCCCATCTAGTACAGACAGTTTGGATAGGTTCAGGAACGTTGATTCCTTTTGGTTCATAAATACCTGCACACAGATTTAGCATTTTGCTTCATAAATATTTCCTAAATAAAATAGTAATCAATATTAAGCTATTTATGACCAGTTTGATTAGACTGAAGTTCAGCAACAAATACTTGTTCAGAATCTTTTTAAAGAACAATTTGGAAATATTATTGTTGAAAAGATAACATAAAGAAATATATGACAGAATATTAATAATGTACTATCTCAGTAGTATTAAACAACCACCACTTAAATTTAGCTGTTTCATATAAAATAAATACAGCATTGCAACTTAATAGAAAACCAATATTTCTAATGCCAAAAAGCCACCAACAGTATTTGTTCGTAAGTTCATGAAGAATGATAAGCATGGAAGAAAAAAGATACAACTTAATTTACGTATATTCTGAATAAAACTTATAGCCCAAGACACATGACATGGAATTGAGGAAAACATGCAAACTACTTAATATATTTTATTTATTTGTTGGTGTACATTCTATCTTTTATTAGCTAATTTATAACGGGAAAGAAAATATCAATGAAGTAGCTTCCATATAAAGATTACCCTTGAGAATTTGAAGAACCCGTGTGACTGCATCTGTAGGGGGCATGCTCTCAAACTTATGTGCAGCTTCCCCTGCTACTAAAGCAATCAACAGGGGACCACCAGCAACTGTTGCATAACTGTAAAACAGAAAAAACTCCCCACGACGACTTGGATCGTTAGAAAGATGCCCAAATGTGTCAAGATCCATCTCCCAGAAAACATGAGGAAAGAGCATAGCAACCTTATTCAGTAGACCAAAACCCAATCTTTTTATTCCATCAAGTTTTCTTTGAGGCAACTCCGGTATAAATTTCATAGACCCTTTCTTCAATACACCTAGTGGAACAGTGCACAGTGCCATATCACCTTCAAATACCTGACTTCCTGCAATAACCTGCACTCCATCACTACTGTACCTAACCGTATGCACAGTCTTCTCATATAAAATAGTCACGTTCTCAGCCAAAGCCTGAACCAGCTTTCCATTTCCTCCAGGCAAAAAGCAATGATCTCCTCCCATATCATATGGATCATCTTGGTCCCAAAAAGCAAGTGAAAGATTCGATAGCAAACCCGCATTAGCATACTCCAAATTCGCAAGATGCCAATTGAACAAGTTCATCTCCTCATCATTCACTGAATCTCCTCTACACACTTGCCTGAATGTTTCCAATGCTGCACCAAGGGACACGTCTACAGAGACCTCCCCCATTAATTGCCTAAGCCTGCTTGCCTTGTCTAGTAACCTATTAAAAGCAGATTCCACCTTCACATCCATTTCAGGGTCAACTGGCTTTCCATCCAGACTATAAAGTGGACACCTATCTCTCACCTTATGAAGCATATCACCTAATTGCCGCGCCACAATCCCAAGAGGATTCCCAAGTGTACCTGTCAAAACACTCCCACCTAAATCCGCAGCTGCACATACCCTATTCCCTACCTCCATTTTCTTGGTATAAACCCTACCCCCAGCTCGTTTCCTCCCTTCCAAAATCGTCACTTTAAACCCGAATCGCAATAGCTGCCGCGCAGCCGCCAACCCGGCAAGGCCTGCTCCGATAACAATCACACTCGTTTTACCCGGTTCAGCTGGGATTTTTTCCTTAATTTGGGGAGCAACACCAAAATTGATATATCCATGTGAGACAAGGTAATTATATGCAGAGTCCAAAAGGGTGTGGTAATGTTGAGGTATATAATCAATGAACATGTTCTTAGTGATCCAATTGGACACATTCTCACGCCATTTAGCAATAATGTGGTTCCTAATGAGAGTGTAATTCACCTGTTCAATCCCTCCAATAACGGTAAGAACCCCAGCTTCGATTTCTTCATCTGTGAGTGAATCCGCAGGAAAACCAGCAGTGAGAGCAATCAAAGCTTCAGTTTTGGCTTCTTTGTTTATCACAATAATCTCATCAGAGGTGTCAGGTAACGATGATAATGGGTTTCTGGTAAAAGACGAAGAAGAAGAAGAAGTGGTGTAAGAGGCAATATCGTTGTTGTTGTTGTTGTTATTGTTAGCATTGAAAGAAGCATTGAGAATGAGAGGAACACGAAACGACGCCGCCGGATTGCGTTGGGACCTGCCACGCCTCCTCTTCTTGGGAACGGTGAAAGAGAGAGAGAGGTAGTGATTCAAGCTAGGGTTAGGGTTTTGGATTGAACCGGAATTGGGGTCCAATGAAACATTATTGGGATTAGGGTTTTGTTGGGAAGAAGGAAAGACAGAAAATTGGGATGATGGATCCATCACACTGTGAAATTATGGTGATTTGATTTGAAGGTTAATGGTTATTTAAGTCTGTGACCATAATCCAGCATGTAGCGAGTTCAATGAGTTCGTCATCCACCATACATACGGCCACAACCAACACCCTTCAGGCCTTCACTGCAAGCTCGCCAAGGGAAATTTTTGGATGTTATCATTTTCGGATCTGAGAAGAAAATATAATATTGGAGTGAGGATATTCTAACTACCAAAGATTCTCACTACATCACCATTGATATTGATTAGTGTTTGAAGAGAGAGAAATTCTAATGGAGATTAGATAGGTAGTAAGTTAGTAGTAAAAAATTTGGGTAGTGAGAATATCCCTCCTCGTAATATTGAGAATAAAATTTATTCTCGTAGTTTTACCCTTTATAATCTGTATTTATGTGTAAAATTTTAGGGGTAGGATATTGTAACAATTAATTAGTGTTACTACTTATTATTAATCAATTTCACAATTAGATCGATCATATTTATTCAACGGTTACATTTATTTTTATTTTTGTATGATTTCCTATATTTAATGTGAAAGCATTAAATATGAGAAATCATAACCATACAAAGATAAAAATAAATATAAAATATTAAATATGAGGAATCATAACCATACAAAGACGAAAATAAATATAATAACGGTTGGATCAACATGATCGATCTAACGGTAAAATTGATTGATAGTAACACTAATTGGTTGTTATAATATCCTTCTCCAAAATTTTCTCTTTTAATTTTGCGGTACGCTATTTTTCTTAGGAGGCGTTTGGTACGGGAGAAATTTTTTTTTAACTGGGGAACTTATTTTGCGGAAATGTGGGCTGAAATATTTTTTTGCAGATAAGTTATAAAATTATGTTTGGTTGACCAAAATTTTACCTGAAATATTTGAGTTAGTTTACTGGGTTGATGTTTGGTTGATTGTGAAAAAGTAGTAGGAACGTGGGGTCCCCGCTTTACTTTTGTCGGTGTGTGTTTATTATTACAAAATAAACCCCATCTCTCTCTGATACCATTATCAATCTCTAATACAATGTCTTTCTCTGCAACCAAGGTTGCTCAACCTCTCTCTCAGATCCATTTGACCAACCTCTCTATCAATCTCTTCACAACTGTCGTTCCCCAGTTGTTGTTGTCTTCGATGTTGTCAAGGAAAAGAAGCTCAAATCAATGGCCAATCTGGTACCCCTTTTGCCTCTTTTTATTTTTTAATAGGAATTATCTTAAATCATCAAGCTTCTCAAGAAAGAAAACTCTGTAGTGAGCACCTACCGGGATCATGTTCATGCACTAAGTAACGGGTATACAAAACAAAGAGGTTATTTTGGTATTCTTCTCCGCGCCTCAGCTTTCACTTCCCCGGGGAACAATGAATCCCATATTTTTGATGGATTAATTTTGTTGGTTGTTGTACACTGTTTCAAACGTAAAAGCAAAATACTGGACAATTCTTTACCAGGGTAAATGTTGCTTTTTGTGGTACCAAACATGGCAAACCCAAATGTCTGATGTTACTATCCCAGGCAAGCAAATATTATCTGCGTACCAAACGGCTCCTTAAGTCGTGGAAGAATTATTGTTGTGGCGAACCATTTTCTTATATAATTTTTTACACTTTTATTTTATGTTTTTATTTTAGCTGCTCATGTTGTTTGTGCATATAGTATTGGATCAAAATTATGGAATTAATTGATATGTTAATTGTATTTATATTGCTTTGGTATCACATGAATATCTAAGTAATATGTAATTTTTAATTGTAAATATTGACATGAACTGACTTAAGGAATTTCAAAATTAAAGTAAGAAATGTTTTACTTTGGTTCAAAATTCGGTCCCTCAATAACTTTTCACATCCAGAGACCCTAGTGTTTAGTAATGTTTAGTAATTTCAACTAAATATTGCATGTTCTTTATTATATTTATTATTACAATTATTATCGAAATGAGTATTTTTTTTATCATAGATATGCTTAGAGGGAATGACGTTTTTTGTCATAGCGACTGGACTGGTTATAGAAAACTTCAATATTACTTAAATTTATCTTATATTTGTGTATATTTGTATGCTAACCTTTACAAAAAATAAACATGTCTAATCTGTGTCTGACGATTGACAAATGTGGGATAACAGTCAACTTTTACGAGGATCATACAAAATTTTACATCTTGTTTGGGGCTGAAGGAGTGTCTGCTATTTTCTATCCGTACAGAATAGAAACTTACGCGTATAATACGGACTAAATAGGACTTAGTCAACACACATACTTATTGTAAATTAATAAAAGTAGTAACTATATCCCATATAGTTTAGAGGCTTGTAGTAACTACCCAAAGGAGTGCTATTTTATACTTGTATGAATTTATATTCGATCTGCAATCAATATTATTTATGAGTGTATGTTATTATTGTTGCAGCTGTTTCCTTGAATTCTCATGCTTCATTTGTTACTGTGTTTATTGGTGAGAATTCTTATCCTCATGGATCTTGACTTGGCACTCCTTGAGGATGAACCCGTTGTTATTACTGAAACTAACAGTGAGGAAGAGAAGTCATGCCATAAAGCATGGAAGCAAAGTAATAGGTTGAGCCTTATATTCATTAAGATGACTGGTTCCAACAACATTAAGTCAAATATTCCACAAACAGAAAGTGCTACGAAATATATGTAGTTTATGGAAAAACATTTTCGCTCAGCAGACAAGTCACTTGTTGGTACTCTTATGGCGCAGCTCACGACTATGAAGTTTGATGGGTTGCGAACTATGCAAGAGCACATTATTGGGATGATTAATCTTGCAGCAAAAGTCAAGACCTTGAGACTTATAGTTGAGGACTCCTTGGTTCAGTTTGTTCTGAACTCACTGCCTCCTGAATATGAGCCATTTCAAATTAACTATAACACTATTAAGGACAAGTATAATGTTAATGAATCGACCAGTATGCTTGTTCAGGAAGAAGGGCGATTAAGGAATCATGCGAGTCACTCCATTAATCTCATGGGTCAAAAAGCTGGCAAAGGACTGAAAGCAAAGTCAATACACTTTAAGAAAAGGAAAGTACCTGCGAAAGTTTGCCAGGAGAAAGAAAAGAAGGAACAACAGGACATTAAGTGCCACTTCTGTAGGAAGTCTGATCACTACCAAGCTCAATGTCCTAAGCGTATAGATTGGTTCGAAAAGAAATGTAATTATCAATCTTTCGTAAGTTTCGAATCAAATTTAGTTGAAGTTCCTAATAATACTTGGTGGCTTGACTTTGGTGCTATAACGCATGTTTCCAACAACTTGCAGGGATTCGTTACGATCCGAACTATAAATTCAAATGAAGATCATTTTATCTTTATGGGAAATAGAAAGAAATCTTCAATTGAAGGCATAGGAACTTATCGACTGGTCTTAGATAGTAGCTATCATTTAGACCTATTACGCACTCTTTATGTGCCTTCATTGTCTAGAAACCTTATTTCTGTTTCTATGTTGGATAACAATGGTTTTACGCTTATGTTTGGATCTAGTGTTTTCAATTTATATAAGAATGCTGATTTTATTGGTTCTAGTTTTCTTATGGATGATTTATATAAATTGAAACTCGATAATGCTTATGTTGAATCACTGCTTAATGTTGTTTTCAATGTTGGTTTTAAACGTGGCATAGAGAATGAAGATTCTGCTTTCTTGTGGCATAAAAGATTGGGTTATATATCTAAAGAAAGAATAATGAGATTGGTGAAGAATGAAATTTTGTCAAATTTAGATTTCAGTGACCTTGAGTTATGTGTGGAATGCATTAAAGGAAAGTAAACCAAACATAATAAGAAAGACGCCACAAGAAGCTCCCAACTTTTACAGATAATACACCGATATTTGTGGTCCAATGGACACTCCAGCCTTTAATGGAGAAAAACATTTTATTACCTTTATATATGATTTTTCACATTACAGTTATATCTATTTGCTTAATGAAAAATCTCAATTAGTAGACGTCCTAGAGACATTCATTAAGGAAGTTGAGAGGCAATCAGATGGAAAGGTGAAAATTATAAGGTCAAATAGAGGTGGTGAATATTATGGAAAATATAATGAGTTAGGTCAATGTTCAGGTCCTTTAAAAAAGTTCCTCGAAAGACATGGCATATGTGCACAGTATACTTGCTAGGCACACCACAACAAAATGGTGTTGCAGAAAGGCATAATCAAACATTATTGGATACAGTGGCAGACTTACTTTGGTTCTTCTGTCTGCATGTGCAGACATGAACTTTCATGTAATTTTTTTTTTTTTTTTTACAAAAGGGATAATTAGGTAAGAGTAAAACTTCTTTTGGGTCGTTAACAAAAAATACGGTCTCCACATTCATTCCTTACAAAAAAAAAAATAGTCTCAAGGTCCTTAAGAAATTCAAAGTGAACCCATTTAGTTGAAGTGGTCCCTCACAAATTCAAAAAAGACTCATATTAGTCCCTCAAAAGGACTAAAATGGATCCACTTTAAATTTTATAAGGACCACGATACTAATTTTTTTATTAGGGACTAAAGTGGATACAATGTTTTTTGTTAGGGATCCAAAATGGGCTTTACTCATTAGGTAAAGCTGAAATAAAGATGAAGAATTTCCTTCTTCAGTTCTCGTACTTCTCCTCGCATCATCGACCGACCATGTTTTTTGGGGTTTGCTTTCAGCTTTTGTGCCTTATCCTAGCTTAAAAAAAAGGATTGATGCCAGGTTTGACATTCTCAAATGAGTTAATCTCTAGTGATGAGGACCTTCACTGTGATTTTTCTTGCCTTCTGTGTAGGTAGTGTTGACTTTTTTATTCACCATTATAAATAAAATGATGATGTATGGATGTACACAAGTATATTATCATATTTGTTTTGGAGAATTGGTAAGATTTTTTTTGAGGGGGGAGGGGAGGGGTAAATGATTGGTCAAACTAATGCGTGCAGCTTATTATGGAAGCAACTAGATTATGAGTGGGTTTATAACCTTATATTAAAGGTTGATTTAAACTTTCTTTACAAAAAAAAAAAATTTCGGGGGCCACTGCCCCCGAATCCCCAACACTAAATGTGTTGACATAAACAAAACTTCCTAGGTTCGCCACTGATTGGATATGGTATGAATATGTTGAGTAACTCCACACTACCTAAAATTTTGTGAACTTACGCGCTTAAAATTGCGACTTACTTGCTAATTAGGATTCCTAGTAAGGCAATTTAAAAGACTCCTTTTGAATTATGGACAGGAAGCAAACCTAGCTTGAAGCACTTGTTGCATGCTTGAGGTTGCCAAGCCGAAGCAAGAATTTATAATCCACATGAAAGAAAATTAGACTCTCGAACTGTTAGTGGATACTTTATTGGTTATTTTGAGAAGTCTAAAGGGTATGTGTTTTATTGTCCAAACCATAGTCTGTGAATTGTAGAAACTGCTAATGCTAGATTCATTGAGAATGGCGAAGTTAATGAGAGTTCTAAAAGGAAAATTGTGGAAATAAAGTAGACTAGGGTAAATATTCCATCGCCTATAATTGTTCCTCCCTCCACAATTTCACCTAATGTTGTTCCGGCTATTGTAGAATAGAATAACAATATCGAAGAACATTTGAATGAAGAAGTTCTCCCAGAAGATAATAACTTGCAGAATGCTAATGTGCAAGAACCATAGTAATTAAGAGGATCCCAAAGGGAACGTAAGTCAGCTATTCCAGATGATTTTTTGGTTTATTTACAAGAAGAGAAAAGTACCTTTTGGGTCTTCAACAAAAATTACGGGGCTCATTTTAATCTCATAGGAAAAAAATTGTCTTGCGGTCCCTTTGAAATTAAAAATAGATCCAGTTAGTAAAAATCGTGGTCCATTTGAAATTCAAATAAAATCCACGTTAGTCCCTCAAACGGACTAATATGGGTCTATTTTGAATTTTAGAGGGACCACAAGACGACTTTTTTTAAGGGATTAAATTGGATCTTGTGATATTTGTTGAGGATCCAAAATATACTTTACTCTTACAAGAATTAGATTATGATGTTGGAATCAATAAAGATCTAGTTTCATTTTTACAAGCTATAGAAAGTTTTCAATCTAAAAAATGGATTGAAGCTATGAAGGAAGAGCTAAAATCCATGGAACAGAATAATGTCTGGGAACTCATTGAATTACCAGAAGGTTCTAAAAGAGTCGGTTGTAAATGGGTTTTTAAGACAAAATGCAACTCTAGTGGTAATATCGAACGATATAACTAGACTCGTTGTCAAGAGTTACACTCAGAAAGATGACATCAATTATAAAGAGACATTTTCACCGATATCGAAAAAGGATTCATTTAGGATAAAAATGGCATTAGTGGCTCATTATGATTAAGAGCTACACCAAATGGATGTGAAAATAACCTTTCTTAATGGTGATATTGAGTAGGTAGTTTATGTGGACCAACCTGAAGGTTTTTCCTTGGAAAGTGAAAGAAAGTCGGTGTGTAAACTTAAGAAGTCAATATATGAACTTAAGCAAGCTTCTATATCAAGTTCAATACCATTGTTTCTTCTTTTGAATTTAAGGAAAACACTATTGATCGGTGTATATATCAAAATATCAGTGGGAGTAAGTTTATTTTCCTAGTTCTTTATGTTGACAATATCTTACTTGCTACAAACGATTTATCAACATTGCATGAGACTATGGATTTTCTCTCAAATAAATGAAAGATATGGAGATGCGCCCTATATGATAGGAATAGAAATGTTCCGTGATCGATCACAAGGATTGTTAGGACTATCTCAGAAAGGATATATTGAGAAGGTTCTTGAGAGATTTAATATGAGTAAATGTTCACATGAGATTGTTCTTATACAGAAAGGTAATAAATTTAGTCTTATGCAATGTCCAAAGAATGATATTGAACGAAAAGAGATAGAAGTAATTCCATATACTTCTGTTGTGGGCAGCTTAATGTATGCTCAAACCTGTACTCGACCATATATAAGTTATGTGGTCAGAATATTGGGCAGTTATCAAAGCAATCCAGGAATAGAACATTGGAAAGTTGCAAAGAAAGTTTTAACGTAACACCCCAAAATTTATTTTTTTTAATGATATATTTGCCAAAATTCACATTTTATTATTTTTTGGGATCTTATAAATAACGTAGAAGCTAATTTAAAACTAATTTGAAAAATTTTTACCGCCGCGCTTGCAGTAGGGACAAGTGCAAGACTAACTTTATCTTTTGAAAATATTCCAATCAGTTCATTGCTTCGCAACTAACCCGAACACATGCTCTCATCCCCACCTGCATAGCTCTCATGCACTAACTGAGCTACCACCATTTGGTAACTTTATCATAATCTTATACCAAAATATATTCAATGTAAATATTTAAAACTTTAAAATTTGTAAATCCAAAATCTAAATATATCTCATACATTTATTAAATCCTAGACTTATCTTGAAATGTCTGAGTCATTATTCCCACTGCTCATTGCTATAGCTCCAACCTTTGAAACCTGCTTCACAATCTGCTCCCTCGTAGGATCATTGCAGCACAAAGAAATAAACACAAAAATCAACAAATGCTGGTAATCCAAATCCAAAATACAATCAATATAACTCAAATAATCAAATAAAATATCAATTCCATTATTCATCATATTTATCTTTATTAAGTTCATTTAGTGGGAAGAGAACAATGGTAGACCCGAGAGTTCCTAAGGATTAAAATTTACTTGTAACAAATTTCAAATAAAACAACCTATAATTATATAAATAATTCAATTATTTTCTAGATGTATAAATTAAACCCAATAAAATTCGCAATAATATAATTATCCTATAATATCTTTAAAATAAATTTCGAATAAAACTATCCTAAGATTTCCTAAGCATCTAGAATACATAAAACAAGATCCATAAAGCTAGCTTATGACTCTCTAGGGATTAGGATTATCTGGACTCCATATTTGGTGACTTATAGGAGGAAAAAAAATTAGAGCAGAGAAGCGCAATTGGTAGCCAAAGAAAATAATAATAAAATAAAAATAAAAATTTGAAATAAGAAGAAAGAAAAGAAGAGGAGAAGATGAGAAGGAGAGAAGAGGAATACAATGGATTGGAAGTGATTTGATTTGCTTAGGCTAAGCTCCTATTTATAGCTGACGTTTTGGGCTCAAGAGATGGGCTTCGTAGAATTTATTTTCTTTTATTGGCTAGGACATTTCTGACTCATAGATCTAATCTAATCAAATAAAGTATGCTGACTCATCCTAATCCAATGCATTTAATGTTATGATATGTATAGGGTTAAATCCTATTATTATGTTTTATTACTACTGGTTATCATAATTTATCATTAATATACCTTAATCATTACCAAAATAATTATTCACATTACCAATCAAATGATAATACCATTAAATGCATATATTAATATATATGACCAATCAATTAATAATTCAAATAATTATTATCATAATTTATTATTAGTCCTAATATATATATATATACACACACATTATTATTATTATTGCTACTAATTTATAAATTATTATTATAAATTACTATTTATCCTCGGGTATTACATTTAAGGTACCTTAAAGGAACGAATGATTACTTGCTCATGTACAAAAGGTCCCATGAATTGGAAATGATTGGATATGTGGATTCAAATTTTGGTGGATGTCTTGATAGTAGAAAGTTAACTTTTGGCTACTTGTTTATGTTTGCTCAAGGAGCTATATCATGGAAAAGTGCAAAACAGACTATTGTTGTTTCATCCACTATAGAGGCAGAATTTGTGGCATGTTTTGAAGTCACAATTCATGCATTATGGTTGTGAAACTTTATTTCGGTACTTACGATTGTCGACACCATTAGCATGCTATTAAAAATTTACTGTGATAATTCTGCAGCAGTATTCTTATCTAAGAACGATAGATACTCTAAAGGTGCCAAACATATAGAGCTAAAGTATTTTGCCATTGAAGTGGAAGTTCAGAAACAAAGAGTGTCAATTATGCACTTCAGAATTGAACACATGATGACAAACCCTTTGACGAAAGGGTTACAACCAAAGCTATTTAAAGAACATGTTGAAAGTATGGCCTTGGTTGTATTAAAGATTATTAATGTGTGACACTCTGAACTCACGTTATGTATTTCTGACATACATTATGTTTCCTTGTTATTTTATAATTGTATACGCATTATTAATTTTAACAAGGAAGTCTTTATACGACATTATGTGGACCATTATGTTCGCTATATATTATAAATGTTATATGATGGATTGTTGATGTTGTAGTATATGGAAGAGAATGCGTTGAATTAATAATGCACTACCACCATAAGTCACATTTGACAATATATCATTTTATGATGGTCAATGCGAAAGATGTATTGAACATGCATATTATGATTGATCGGGCCAAGTGGGAGAATGTTAGAAATGTAACGCCCACATGATAGAAATATCATGAGTCATGACTATTGATGTAGCCTAATTAATAATCAATGGTTATAAGATTAATGCTTTTAATTATAGAAGCAATAATCATTACGGTTACAATGTTGATGCATTTGATCTCAAGCATTGATCTATTATATGATGAACATACCAGATTAAAGACAATTGAATATATATTAGGGTTGGTCATCTCTCCCCTTCACACAAAAGTGTTATTCCTCCATTAGAAAAACACATAATAGAAAAGAAGGCCCTGAGAGAAATCACCCTAACACTGCTACAAAAGAGATGGCGAAAGAGATGACCGATGTTATTCCCTCATCATCGTTTCATGTTTCCTGGTATGTCTTTATCCTTGGTATATGGGAAAATAATATTTTCCCAAGATCCTTTATCATGTTACTATTTCATGATTTATGAACATGATATATTAAGTGCACACACAGTTAACAAACTGTACCCAACTAGCCTTTATATCACATATTGCCCCTTCGGCCACATTTTTTTTCCTATTCGTGGTTAGACATTTTATGGTTTCTCTATGTTTGTTTTGATGTTTTTGAACTATTTCTTGACATTTCTTTTGTTATGGTTATCTCTTGTCATTGTTTTGAAGGAGAGATTGACATAATAATATTACATCTTTTCTTACTCTAGAATCAATTTGATAGTCCATTGGGAATCATTCGAGCAATAACTTTTTTCTCGATTGACAATTTTCAACACGCATGCTTAAACTGGTTAACTCAAATTCGTATTGTATTTGTGTTGACAAAAAACTGATGTAAAAAAATTTGTGACATGTTTGTGTTTGTGTCGACAAAAAACTGATGTAAAAAAATTTGTGACATGTTACATGTCAACTTACAAACGCAACACCAAAGCCCCACTATGCCTTAATACATTAACAGTGTCTTAAGTCTGAAGATGCTCATATTGTCTTGAGCTCTTGAGTCTATGTCTTTCGCTCAAGAGGGGTCTTTATGTCTTTTGATCTCCTCTTGCTTTGCCAACCAATTAACCTTCTTTCTTCATTCTATATCAAGCCGTATGGAGCCACCACTTCGCCTGCATGCTTTACTTGGGTTTTTATGCCTCAAGGGAGGGTACTGGCAGACCTTCCAAGCATTCGGTAATCTTCTTCCAAGGTGTTAGTGTTATGTCAATATTGGTGAAAGTGATATTCGGTATATAAGTTATTTCTGTCGTGTTAGCATGCATAAAAAGAGAGAAATTTTGAGACTAACAAGGTATTTGTATCAGTCGTGTCAATCTGCATATTAAGCCAGATATTATGAGGTTAATAGGTTAGTCATGTAAAGTAGAATAATATTTGTATCACAAGTTTTGACACGAATTTTTATTCATATTGTACGCGTGTCAAATGTAATATTTGTATCCAATCTTGATCCACTATGAACCTGACCCGCTAACATGAATTATCATCGCTATTCTTTATCCGTCATCTTTTTAAACCACAACTCACACTAGCCATATCTTTATCACCACTATTATTTTTTAATTGAAAAAGTTCAAATACCCCGGTGATCCCCCTTTGAATCACTTATCTCGTTATATTTTTTTTATCGTTTATCCCTTATATTTTTTTTTTCCATCTAAGTGCATCCTTAATACCGTTAAAAACTTAATTAATCTGTCTATTTTACCCTTCTTATAAAAATACGTGCGTATCATCTTGTCCCCCTAAGCTTTGCAAGGGTTTCTAATGTTTCAACGAAATTTCTCCAGTTTTGAAAAAAATTGATTTAAATTCATGGCTTTGTAAATACTTGAATATAAAGCTTGTCAAACTTGGTTTTGCACTGTTGTTATATATTTAAATTGATATAGGATTAAATTTTCAAAATTTTCAATTAAGCGCTCATAAGATAGCATTTTCCTTCCGTCTTTTCGTTGTGCACAGCATAAGTGATAATAATCCATTATTGTTCTATCAAAATTTAGCTTTGTTATTGATTAGAATTGGTACATTAAATATGCAATATTGATATAATCATCGATTCTTGGTTGGGCGGTTGAAACTATTGTCCATTAAAGTAACTTTTATTATATTGCTCAATTCTTCAAATATGCTATATCAATAAGATTTTACCCTTATTATTATTATGAAACTAGTTAAACATAAAACTAGTGTAAGGTTCATTTTAAATATTTGTCACCAAACTATACTTTTTAAAGCCGATTTATAGCTGTGTTTGATGTGAAATAATTGCTCACTTGTATCTTTATGTTTTCAAAACAGTTGATATGAAACCAGATTTATAGATCTATTAATTTGATATGAAATAGTTGTTCATTTACATCTTTATGTTTTCAAAATAGTTGACATGAAATCACAAGCTTTATGTTTTCAGCTTTGCAAAAGTAGATTAATTATTTAAAGAAAGGAATGTATTAAAAATTATTGTAAAAGGACAAAGGTGTATTTCTGATAGAAAAAAAACATAAGAGAATAAGTGATAAAAAAAAAAGCAAGTAATTTACAAAAAAAAATTGTTAAAATACTTCAAAAAAATATTTCACAATGTTTTAGAAAATATTTTCTTTAACAGTGATTTTTATATTTTATTAATTTTATTATTTATTTCCTCATTTAATTGGAATTAAAGGTATAAAATCCATATCAATATAGTTTAATGTTTTATAATTTATATAACATCTTATCACATTAAATCAATATCAATTTCGATTATTGAATTTCTCTTTCCTGTTTTTCTCCATCACTACCTCTTCAATACCAATCAACTCAAGGATTTGAGGCATGGAAATGTAACGCGAGAAAGACAATGTCGAAGCATTAACAAAAAATATCATATATTGTCAACTAAATACCTAAAATTTACAAATTCCATTCCAATTTGGCAATTTTTCAGCTAGTTTAAATGGGGAGAGAAAAAAAAAGGGTTAAGAGCTTTCCAGCAAGCCATCTCACCCTCACTTCATCTCAATATGCCTGTTTAACTCCGAGTTGCTATAATCTCTCCCTGCTTTTCTATTAAAGGCATGTCAACATGCCAGCAGAACTTTCATCAAGCCCCACCGGAAAAAAAAAAAAAATCCCCCACTAAAACAGAATCATTGTAAATGTACAGGATTCCAAATCAGACACCCCTACCACATATGAGGAAGAAAAACAAAATTATTCTGCCAAGAAGATGCTATTTGCCACAAAAGTCAGACTTCAATCTGGTCAGGTTCTGAGAGAATTTGTCCCTATTTTTCCCATCCAAGCTGAGCGTCACATCTGCCATAAGCTTGTCAAAGCACAAAGAAAGCCGCTGCTGTTGGTCTGGTGGCTGCACAATGATTAAAGGAAAATTAAGATTTTAACACTTGAGATTAATGCTACTTCTTTGTTTTTTAAATATAATGGTGGCTTTGAAGTTCAAACCTATAATCTCGTTCCAACTACCAAAGCCCCTCACCACTTGCCCACTTCTAATGGTTTAAACTATTGCTATTTCTATTGTGAGTAGAATGTCTTAAAAATGTGGCCAGAGTACAAGATACAAGACTGGTTAAGAGGCCTAAGAGAGATCAATTTATTACATTTATGACCAAATTAACACAAGACATGTCATTAATTCTAATTGAGGGGAGCCATAATACTGCTAATTTAGGTGATATGATATGCTGGAGAACAATAAAATTCGTAGATAGCTTTGGACTTACATATGAAGCCAAAATTTGAGCCTTGACATTTGTGAACATCTGCAAGAAAAATAGCAGGTCAATGTGCAAGTATATACAGTAGAAGTTATACGATATGTGCATACAGAGGTAGGAAAAGTGAGGAAGGATGATCTTAATAATATTAGATGAATATGAAATAGATATGTTGATATTTGACACAAAATACTAACCAATAGGTCTTATTATTATAATAATTAAGTCAAGTACTGGTGTAATTATAATATCACTAGTAAAAGCCTAAGCCGAAGTCCATTAATACAATTAAGACTACTAACCGTAACCCAAAAAGAAGCAAAGAAATAAGAGATATGTCAGAAGTTTGGAGAGTAGCAATCTTTTAGCAAACCTCCAATCACCAAAACATACGTTAGAAGGAAGAGTGACGGACTTAGGATGAGTGAAAGTTAATTAGTTAGCATGATAGATTAGTTAGTCACGACAGTTAATTAGTTGGAGTGTCTCCAACAGAATTAAGAGTGTTAGTTAGTTGGGAAGGTGGAGGAGGGAGTATAAAAGGGAATGGGAAAAGAGAAGATAGGCTAGAACAGAAGTTGAGGGCCAAGGATCCCAATCCCCTCGAGTAGAGAGAGAGAGAGAGAGAGAGAGAGAGAGAGACTTTTGGGGGGGTGGGGGGGGGGGGGGGGGGGGGGGGGGGGGGGGGGGGGGGGGGGGGGGGGGGGGGGGGGGCCTCCTCCATTTTAAATTTTCTACCAATATCTATCTTCTAGGACCTTGATTCAGATCCTGAGGAAGAGGCTACCGTAACAAGATTCCATTTCTTTCTTGATAATCTTCCAATCTTGGTTCCAGTTCTTACCACTGAGACACAGTTCATTCATGGTTGTTGCAAGAATGGAGACACAATCGGATTCGGTAGAGAGAGGATTTGATAGATTGTTGAAGCTGATGGAGGATGGTAGACAACAGGCAAGATGAGAGAGGGAAGCCCGCAAATCCCGTTATCAGAGGATGGAGGAGATTCTTGAAGGGCCACCGTAACAAGATTCCTGACTACCGTAACAAGATTCCATTTCTTTCTTGATAATCTTCCAATCTTGGTTCCAGTTCTTACCACTGGTATCAGAGCTTTTGAATACAGAATTCATTCATGGTTGTTGCAAGAATGGGGACACAATTGGATTCGGTAGAGAGAGGGTTTGATAGATTGATGAAGCTGATGGAAGATGACAGACAACAGGCAAGATGAGAGAGGGAAGCCCACAAATCCCGTTATCAGAGGATGGAGGAGATTCTTGAAGGGCAATCGCATAGACCTCAATGGTGAGGGACAACAAGCTAACTCCTCCGGAGAGAGTCACATGGGGGATGGAAGTACAATAACCGAGGGATGGGAAGAAAGATGGAGAGGAAATTGAAAATTTCTCTATTTTCAAGGTACCTATGGGTGGGTGAACCGGTTGAGTGTTATTTCGTGCTCAAAGGGGTGGCGATGATGGCTTTGGAGGGAAGAGTACTGTCTTGGTTCCAATAGTGGGAGCTTTGCTCATCAAACACAACATGGACCGACTTTAGGGAGGCCGTGATCCGAATACTGGATACTTTTGGGCGTGATCCAAACATCAGTAGTGGAGAACAAAGAGAAGTCAGAGTTCTATGCAGGATGTTGAGACGAATAGTAGGGATATATGTGTCTGGCTATATTATCCTGACTCCATTATGTATTTAAGACATACAGATTTCATCAAAGTCTCTTTTTCCTCTTGACTTGAAGACCTTCGAGTTTGATTGGAAAGTTGAATTACCTTTCGGTAACAAGACTACATGTCTCCTTAGACGTGTTGATGAAAAAGAAAGAGTGTTTTGCTGTATAAAACTATTGATTGATTTTCATTGAGACCCAATAGGTCCTATTTATATTGAGTACAAAGAACAATGCTAATAAATAGCAACAGTAAACTAAGAGGCTTATTTACAATAACAAGAGACATTAATGAATAAGGGAACAGATAGTAAGGAAGTAATAAATGATAATCTAGAATATTCTACACTCCCCCTCAAGTTAGGAGATATATATTGATCATTCCCAACTTGCTGATCAAATCCTCAAAGGTCGGCTTAAGTAAACCTTTGGTGAGAATATCTGCCGTTTGTTCCTTGGTAGGTATATATGACAAGCATACACTACCGTCTTCTAATTTTTCTTTGATAAAGTGACGATCGACTTCCACATGTTTTGTTCTGTCATGATGGACAGGATTTTGAGCAATGCTGATAGCAGCTTTATTATCACAATATAATCTGATAGGTAGGGAATAAGAGATCTTCAACTCTTCCAGAAGCCTTCTTAACCAAATTCCTTCACAAATACCATGGGCTAAAGCCCGAAATTCCGCTTCTGCACTGCTTCTTGCAACAACAGTTTGTTTCTTACTTCTCCAGGTCACAAGGTTTTCCCAGACATAAGTACAATATCCTGAAGTAGATCTTCGGTCCATTGCAGAGCCAGCCCAGTCTGCATCTGTATAAACTTCAATCATTTTTTTGTTCCCCTTTTTAAAGAGAATTCCTCGACCAGAGGTGTTTTTGAGGTACTTGAGAATCCTATAAACAGCACTAAGGTGTTTTTCCTTAGGAGAATGCATGAATTGGCTAACCATGCTCACAGCAAAAGCAATATCAGGACGAGTGTGAGACAAATAGATTAATTTCCCCACTAGTCTCTGGTACTGCTCCTTATCAACATCTTCCCCGTCCTCAACTCCCATCTTGATATTAGCTTCAATTGGAGTCTCTGCTGGCTTGCACCCAAGCATACCTGTTTCTTGCAACAGGTCTAGAATGTATTTTTTCTGAGTTAAGAAAATTCCTTCCTTACTTCGAGCAACTTCCATGCCAAGGAAGTATTTGAGAGATCCAAGATCTTTTAGTTCAAACTGATCAGCTAAACATTCTTTTAAAGAGGCTATCTCCTCGGTATCATTACCAGTGACAATTATGTCATCAACATAAACAATGAGGATAGTAATTCTACCTTTGTCAGAGTGTTTAAAGAATAAAGTGTGATCAGTCTGAGCTTGGGTGAACCCTCTTCCCTTAACAGCTTGAGTAAATTTCCCAAACCATTCTCTGGGAGATTGTTTAAGTCCATAGAGAGACTTCTGCAACTTGCACACAGAACCATCCCCTTTTTCAAAACCAGGAGGTGGATCCATGTAAACTTCCTCATGTAGATCACCATTCAAGAAGGCATTCTTGACATCTAATTGTTGCAATGGCCAATCAAGGTTGGCGGCAAGAGATAGCAGAACGCGGATAGTGTTAAGCTTGGCAACAGGAGCAAATGTCTCCTGATAATCAATCCCATGAGTCTGAGTAAATCCCTTGGCAACTAATCTGGCCTTATACCTGTTGATGCTGTGTTATCTGCATTAAATTTTATTGTGAACACCCACTTGCAACCAACAGTTTTCTTTCCTTTAGGTAATGTCACAAACTCCCATGTTCCATTTTTTATAAGTGCATCCATTTCTTCTAATACGGCGTTCCTCCATTTTGGGTCATCAAGTGCTTCTTGGATATTTTTGGGTATCCTGGTACTATCTAACATAGTGTTGAAAACACGAAAACCTGGAGATAACTTCTCATATGAGATATAATGGGAAATAGGATGAGCAGTGCAAGATCTAGTACCTTTCCGAAGGGCAATGGGCATATCAATGTTGGCTGTGCTAGTGCATTCAAGTGGGTTGCTAGAGCAAGGACTCGAGTCAGGATCCTGGCAGTCTAGAGTCTCTTGATGTGTTTTGCGCCTACTGTAGAATTTTCCCCATTTACCAGGAGGATCACAAGGACCAGGAGGATCATTAGACTCAGGTATAGTTGCTCCCCCTGTTTCCTTCCCAATAACTCCCCCTGTTTCCAAAGGCCAAGGTAAGACAGCAGCTTCATTTGGTTTCCCAGGCTTATCTTCATCCATACCAGTAGACTCCCCCTGAAGAGAAGTCGGGGAAAAAAAGGATTGTGTCTCATAAAAGGTAACATCCATGGAAACAAAGACCTTACGGAGAGAAGGTGAGTAACACTTATAGCCTTTTTGATTAGGGGGATATCCTATGAAGACACATCTAATAGATTTAGGGTCAAGTTTGGACCTTTGATGTGGAGGAATATGTACAAAGACCACACAGCCAAATATTTTGGGAGGAAGAGAAGAAAGAGCACAGAAAAAAGAAAAAGATTTAGTAAGACAAGATAAAGGAGAATGAAAATTTAGTACCGGAGAAGGCATTCGATTAATGAGATAAAAAGCTGTCAAGATGGCTTCCCCCCACAGATATTTAGGGACATGCATCGTGAATAAGAGAGCTCGAGCAACTTCAATTAGATGTCTATTTTTCCTTTCAGCCACCCCATTTTGTTGAGGGGTGTTAGGACAAGAACTTTGATGAATAATTCCATGCTGGTTTAGGTAATCTCCAAGAACTGAATTAAAATATTCAGTGCCATTGTCTGTTCGCAGAATTTTGATAGGAGTCTGGAATTGAGTTTGAATCATAGCATGAAAATCTTTAAAAGTGGATGCCGCATCAGACTTGTCTTTTAAGAGATATATCCAACATACCCCAGAATGATCATCAATGAAAGTAATAAACCAACGAGCACCCGAGACATTTTTTTCACAAGCAGGTCCCCAAATATCACTATGAATCAATGTAAAGGGAGAAGATTCATGATATTTCTTAGGAGAATAAGTGACACGAGAATGTTTTGCAAGCTGACAAATATCACAAAGAAAGGAACTTGGCTTTTTATTGATAAATAAGTTAGGGAATAACTTCTGAAGATAAACAAAATTTGGGTGCCCTAACCTACGATGCCATAACAAAACATCATTACAATCATCTGATAAACATAGAGAGTGGTTTGAAAAAATCCTCCTTTCACAAAGATCCTCCTCCAAATAGTATAGCCCTTCTTCCTCTCTAGCACTGCCAATCATCATCCCCGAGTCCTGCTCCTGAAAGATACAAGCATTTGCAGAAAACTTAGCAACACAATGCAACTCAGCAGTAAATTTGCTAATAGAGATGAGGTTACAAGTAAGGGAGGGAACATGAAGGACTGAGTTCAAAATAATATGTTCAGAAAGTTTAATGGATCCCTTGCCCGCAATAGTGGAGAAATTTCCATCAGCTGTTCTTATTCGTGACGGGTGATAGTAAGGGGTATAGGAGGAAAATAAGGTTGCATTACCTGTCATGTGATCAGAGGCTCCTGAATCAAGGATCCAACGATTACTACGTTCAACATGGAATGCCATACCTTTTTGAGCAACATGACTAGTTGCCTCAGCAGGTTGAGACATCAATTTCTGAAATTGCTCATACTGGTCTTAGAGAGGAGAACACCATCGGGGTTTGAAGGGATATGAGACCCCTCCCCCTTATCTTCAGAAGATACTTGATTAACACGATTCTTGTTCTGTCCTTTTGGTTTCCAGTTTGGTGGTTTGCCATGAATTTCCCAACATTTTTCACGGGTGTGACCACCCTTATTGCAATGAGAACACCATTGGTCAGAACGTTTTGAGTCCCCAGAAGGACGAGCAATATTCTTTGTTATAAGGGCAGACCCATCAGAGGACTTAGAGTCCTTATCACCCAACATTACCTTTCGGCGAAGCTCCTCCCTTCGTACCTCATAAAAGGCAGTGGCAATGGAAGGTAATGGGTTTTGCCCCAAAATTCTTCCACGAACATCATCCAGATCAGAATTAAGGTCAGCAAGAAAATCATAGAGACGCCTTTTCTCTATATAATTTTTGAATATTGCATTAGCGTCTAAACCTTGAAGGTCTGCTTTATCATAAAGATTTTCTTGCCACAATGTTTTTAGAGCAAGGAAGTATTCAGTAACAGTCATCCCTCCTTGGCGTAAATCTTTCACCTTGGTGTTGAGTTCAAAAGCCTGAGAGGCATTGCCCAGGTCAGAGTAGTATTCTTTAACAGCTTCCCAAATTTCTTGAGCCGTATCAAGGAATAAATAAGTTTGACTGATATCCGGTTCCATAGAATTAGTCAGCCATGTCATGACCAAAGCATTTTCAGTCACCCAAGCATCATAGCCAGGTTCATGTTCTGCTAGTTGAACCTTTTTTCCATCCAGATACCCCATCTTCCCTTTGGCTTGGATAAACAACTTAACAGATTGACACCATTGCACATAGTTTCTACCGTTTAAACGGTGATTGGTGATCTGCATTGCTGGGTTGTCTCCAGAAGACAAAGAAATGGGAAGGGGTGAGGTTCCGGTCGAAACTCCAGATGAATTTTCAACATTTTCAGTGTCCATGTCTTCCTAACAACAATACCCAGAAAAAAATTCCTCCAAATATGATTTTGACCCTCAAAACAGGAAGTGGGAAGGCAGACGATCAGAACGGGGTATGACCAGCCGGAAAAAAATGATGGGAAGGCGGCGCGTGGACCACACGCGCCGGCGAAGCTGAAGGATGTTGGTGGCGCGTGGCGGCGCGTGGCTGGGTTTCCGGCGACGGGTCTTTTGTTGGCTGGCTCGGAATTTTGTTCTAGACCTAATGGTGGCCTTGGTTTTGTGGTTGGAGGTGTCTAGGTGAGGGTTCTGGCCTTGACAGAGGCAAAAAACGAAAAAAAAGGAATGGAAGGAAGACTTAAAGAAGTTAGAACAGGGAAGAGACTGGATTTTAACCAGCTCTTGATACCATGATGAAAAAGAAAGATTGTTTTGCTGTATAACACTATTGATTGATTTTCATTGAGAGACCCAATAGGTCCTATTTATATTGAGTACAAAGAACAATGCTAATAAATAGCAACAGTAAACTAAGAGGCTTATTTACAATAACAAGAGACATTAATAAATAAGGGAACAGATAGCAAGGAAGTAATAAATTACAATATCTAGGGTAATTAAGGTAGAGTAAGATATCATGTACATATTGTAGAATTAGTCAGGAACCAACGTAGGATTATATATTTGATAAAGAATCATTGTAATTAATACTAACACTAATATATATGCTGGATTCCGGTTTAAAATGCCAAGTATTAAGGGATTGGATTAATCATGAAATCATGGGGTTATTGTTTGTAAGGCAGTGGCTAAGGTAGAGTTTATTTCAGATGCACAAGCTCCCAGATCATGAGCTTTGATACCAAGTCAAAATTTGAAATACTCAATATTATACTTGATTATTCATGTACACAGTGTTACAATAATATATATAGACAAATGTGAGTAATTACTTTCAAAATAAAGAGCTATTTCTGGAAAACAAATAGGAAACGAATCTGCCATATAATCTATCCCATCGAATCTTTCTTATATAAGGGAAAGGGAAGAACAAATTCACAATAATTACCCAAATGTACTGGCGGACCAAATTCCCCATATATAGTGTACGTGCAGAATGTGTTTTGACTCGCATTAACAACATGCATTAGAGTTTATAGCTTAAGAAAACAGTATGAACACAGCATTTTAGAGTGAAATGTAATAACAATAGGACTGTCAAATGATTACCTCTTCACTGATTAGAATCAAGCTCAGAATTGCTCTGCTAAGAGTCCATTGATTGCCACGGTCCTCCAATACAACAACCTCAAATAGGGTTCTTAATATCTGAGAAATTTTTTTAAGACGATTAATGATTAAGATAAGCTTAATTATATCAGACAGAATAACAATGCAATAAGCCGCATTATATGTTTTTGCATTTATCGAAATAATATCATTGCAATAGGTTGTCTCACTTAATGTTAAGCATCAAATTCTATTTGCTTGTCAAAGATGGACTTTAATAGCTGCTCTACATTATTACATATAGAGCAATTGTCTGCATTCACAATGACAACCAAAATTCAAAATGATGAAAATGTTAACAACATGACCTAACAGCTTGCCTTAAACTAGGGCCCAAGAATGAATTTTATTTCTACATCAAGATTATGCTATATCTGTCCAATATGATGGTTATCTCATTATTCTTTTATGGATAAAAATAAATATATAGAATCACCAAATTGCTAAAGAAACATTAATAATTAAATTACTGTTGATGCAGGATGCAGGATGCAAGATCCAGATATTATTGATATTTGGATTAGCATACACTTAATTATCACATCCTACCACATACTCGTGAATTGCACATCTTTGCCATTCTATCCTCACGAGTTTGTTGCGCCTCAGAAGTTTGGCCCTATGTTTGGTTTTTTCATGCTAAATTGAATCACGAGCAATGTTAACTGCGGATTTGTTGTCTCAAAGTAATTTCATAGGAGTTTCACACTGTTAGAGATATATAAAATTATTAATGTAGCCTCACCTAACAGCTTAAGCTTTTGGGTTGAATTGATTTTTTACCTGTGTTGTAAATAATTGTATTTGTTTATTTGTTTATTTATTTAATTCCATTCTAGAATCTTCTTTGGACTTGGCCCATTAGGTTATTTAGTCTCTTTAAACAGAGAGCAATTGTACAGATGTAATACACAATTTTATCAATGTAGAAAATCAGAATTCAAACATGTCTCTGTTTTTATTTCCTATTAATTAGGATTGATTATGATTGATTAGGATTGATTGTGATTGATTAGAATTGATTGTGATTAGGATTGATTAGTCATCGCTTAGTCATTCCTAGCGATTCTTTCTTGTATAAATACTCACTCATGTAAATTATTCTATATCTATATACAGAAACTTCTTTTCAATATGGTATCAGAGCCTCGCCGTCTCCCACTTTCTCTTGTGGAATTTCTTAGCACAGGTAGGCTGGGCCTGTTGCATCATCCACTCTTCAAGCCTAATGGGCTCTCGTGTGAGGGGGCGTGTTGAGATATATAGTCCCACATTGGTTGTATGTGCAACTAATGTGAAGTTTATAAGGCCTTGGACACTCCCACCCTTTGAGCTAGCTTTTGGGGTGGTGACCTCAAGGTTCTTTACAATCAATAAGATTGATTCTCTTTTTTCAACTTGGTATTAGAGCTCTCGATCCTGAGAACTCTGCTTTCGCAACTGCCGCCTTTAGAGCGGAATCCTATTTGTTTGCCTCTCGCCGCCATTAGCCGCTACCGAAAATTTTTCAGGGACCTTTTTGGGCCAAGAAGACTACTGTTTGATTCCTCTATTTTCCAGATCTATCAATTCACAGACGTTTTTTAAAAAAAAATACTGTTTACGCATCACTGTTCATCGTCACTATTACGCGTACTATTCATCGACACTGTTCACGCAATTCACTATTCATCGGGTACTGTTCACGCAAAAAAAAAAAACTATTCCAGGACAGAACTGCTCGATTTTTGTTTCCTCTTTCCAGATCTGTGTTTTTTTATTCTTCGGTTAGACATCATTTGGATTTGCATTTGCGTGATTTTCACCTCAACATTATGGCGGATTCAAATGGCGCATCTTCGAAATTTATTTCTATTCACCGGGTTGATTTGGAGCGGATTCAGACTATGCTTGATTCTTTGAGTAAGTCATCTAGTACTAGTACTTTGGCTATGACTGGTATGAGCTCCACTACTCATTCTTTTCTTACTTCTTGTACTGATTTTAAACATTCTTGGATTATCGATTCTAGTGCTACTGATAATATGGCTTGTTGTGCTGACTCCTTTCTTTCTTATAACCCTACTATTGGCACCCATACAATAGCCGTAGCTGATGGTTCACATACATCAGTTGCGGGCTCCGATAACATATTTACAGCCTTCCTTACATCTCCAAAATGTTCTTTATGTTCACAAACTCTCCACTAATCTTCTTTCTATCCATAAAATTACCAAAGATTTGAATTGCACTGTAACTTTCTTCCCTACTCACTGTGTTTTTCAGGATCTCGCCACGAGGAAGACGATTGGAGGTGCTAAGGAGCAAGGTGGGTTGTACTATCTGGTGCCAGAATCTTCTACAAAGTATGCTAAGGATCACACCTTATTGACTCAGTCTAATGCTACTACTGATTCTTTGATTTGGCTCCATCATAAACGCTTGCGGCATCCTCTATTTCGTTTGCTTAAGTCTTTATTTCCATCATTATTTTTGTCTAAGTCCATTAAGTGTTTTCATTGTGATGTTTGTGAGTTTGCTAAACATCATCGCGTCTCTTTTCCTTCTAGTACCATTAAAAGTGTTGAGCCTTTTGATCTTTATCATTCTGATGTTTGGGGTCCTTCTAAAGTTTCTCACGCTTCTGGTAATAAATGGTTTGTTTCTTTTATTGATGATTGCACTCGTGTAACCTGGGTTTATTTAATGCATGAAAAACCTGAGGTACCACGATTATTCTTTCGATTTTATAAAATGATTGAGACCCAATTTGGTAAAAGAATTAAAAGACTAAGGTCCGACAATGGTACCGAATATGTCAATCAGCGTCTTTCCAAATTCATCCAAGATCAGGGCATGATTCATGAACTTACTTGTGTGGACACCCTTCAACAAAATGGAGTTGCTTAGAGGAAGAATCGTCATCTTCTTGAAGTTGCTCATGCTTTACTTTTTCAGAATCATGTACCCAAGTGCTACTGGGGAGATGCCATTCTTTCTGCAGCTTTCTTAATCAACCGCTTGTCTTCTCAGGTCCTTGAAAATGTAAGTCCTATTCACTCAATGACTTCATTCTTTCCCTCTGGCCCTCTATGCAGAGTCTTCAGCCACGAGTGTTTGGGTGTGTTGTCTTTGTCCACATTCATAAACATCTTCGTAGTAAGTTGGATCCTAGGGCTCTCAAAAGTATCTTCCTTGGTTATGCCCCTGACAAGAAAGGCTGCAAGTGTTATCATCCTGCTAGTCGGAAATTCTGTCAAAATGGATGTCACATTTCATAAATCTGAGTCTTTTTTTCCAAGTCCTCATCTTCAGGGGGAGAGCAGTTCTTCAGTAGATTCATCACCTTCTATCTTTGAGTCTGGACCTTCCATACCTTCTCCTACACCTCTTCCTCCTACACTTCTTCCTCCGGTTTCTGATTCTTCTGTGTCTGACCCATCTGATACACCGGATATACGGAGGATTGTGACACCTGGTATATCACAGTAGAAAGCAGCCCACACTGCTTCACCAGCAACCTCCATCGTCTGAACCACTGGTAAGTCCTGAATCTCTTGTTTCTGATCTTAATATTTCTCCTATTTCTGAACCTTATATTGTTGCCCCTAATGATTTTCCTATTGCTTCTGATAGCTTACCCAGTACCTCTGATGACTTACCTATTGCCCTAAGAAAAGGGAAAAGATCTTGCACCCAACACCCTATCTCTCATTTTGTCTCTTCTACTAACCTTTCTATGTAGCACAAAAGCTTTATTTCAGCACTCGATTCTATCTCAATCCCAAAATCAGTACATGAAGCATTAAAAGATGAGAATTGGGCTCGAGCCATGCAAGATGAGATGAATACCTTGGAGAAAAATAAAACATGGGAGGTTGTTAATAGACCTGATGGAAAGAAAATAGTAGGGTGCAGATGGGTTTATGCCTTGAAATATAATTCTGATGGTACTTTTGGGAGATATAAGGCTCAGTTAGTTGCCAAAGGTTACACTCAAACCTATGGCATTGATTATGAAGAAACTTTTGCCCCAGTTGCAAAGATGAATATTGTTAGAGCTTTGTTGTCCCTTGCTGCCCATTACAACTGGGATATGAATCAATTTAATGTGAAGAATGCTTTCTTTAATGGTGAGTTAGAAGAAGTCTACATGAAAATCCCACCTGGCTTTGGCTCTATGGGTGGAGGAAATAAAATTTGCAGGTTAAAAAAGGCCTTGTATGCATTGAAACAGTCTCCTCGTGCCTAATTTGGGAGATTTACTAAGATTATGCTGGCCCTAGGATATAAACAGAGTCAAAAAGATCACACACTATTCTTCAAGCACTCCCAAGATGGGAAGCTAACTGTGCTCCTTGTATATGTTGATGATATTATTATAACAGGTGATAATACTGCGGAGAAATATTTTCTACAAGCACGATTAGCCTCTGAGTTTGAAATTAAAGATCTTGGGAGACTGAAATATTTTCTAAGGATAGAGGTAGCTCATTCAAAGAAAGGAATTTTTATCAGCCAGAGGAAATATGTCATTGATCTTCTTAATGAAGCAGGAAAACTTGGTGTAAACCCTTTAGTACTCCTATTGTGAAGAATCATAAGATGAATTATGAAGAGGATAGTCCTGTAGTTGATAAAGGACAATATCAGCGGTTAGTTGGGAGACTGATATAGTTGGCTCATACTAGACCAGATATTGCTTATGCTGTTAGTATTGTAAGTCAGTTCATGCATAATCCAAAAGAAAAACACATGCAGGCAGTGGAAAGAATTCTTCAATATCTTAAAGCCACTTTTGGTAAAGGACTGTTATTCCGGCGTAATGGAAATCTCTCTTTAGAAGTTTATGCCGATGCTGATTATGCTGGATCCGTAACTGATCGTCAATCTACCACTGGTTATTTGTATGTTTCTTTGTGGTAACCTAGTGACATGGAGGAGTAAGAAGCAGGACGTGGTTGCCAGATCGAGTATTGAGGCTGAATTTCGAGCTATGGCTCAAGCGTGAGTTATTGTGGTTGAAAATTATACTTAGTAATCTTAAAATAAGATGTGAAGGACCTATGAAGCTATTTTGTGATAATAAGTCCACCATTTGTATAGATCACAACATGATCAGACTAAGCACATTGAGGTCGACCGCCATTTTATCAACAAGAAGCTTGATAACGGGTTGATCACCACTCCATACATCCTTTCTGGACGTCAATTAGCTGATATTCTGACAAACCCTTAGAAAGGTTTCAAGAACTTACTAGCAAGCTGGGAATGATAAATATTTATTTTTCAGCTTGAGGGGAAGTGTTGTAAATAATTGTATTTGTTTATTTGTTTATTTCCATTCTAGAATCTTCTTTGGGCTTAGCCCATTAGGTTATTTAGTCTCTTTAAATAGAGAGCAATTATACAGATGTAATACACAATTTTATCAATAAGATTATCTCTTTTTTCAACATGGTATCAGAGCCGGTATCAGGGCGGTTGGAGTTGCTAAGGAGCAGGGTGAGTTATACTATCTCATTTCAGAGTGTGCTACAAGGGATACCGGAAATCAATTATTGATGAGTCATCACCCGTCTACTTCATTCTCACATATTCGGCTTCATCACAAATGTCTGGGGCACCCGTCATTTGGCTTATTGAAGTCAATGTTTCCTTCTTTGTTTTAGGATCATTCAATTGACTCCTTCCATTGTGATGTTTGTGAGCTTGCAAAACACCACCGTGTGCCCTTTTCTTCAAGTTCAATAAAAAGTATTGAGCCCTTTATTCTTATCCATTCGCATGTTTGGGGCCCTTCTAAAGTACATAATATTTCAGGTGCTAGGTGGTTTGTTTCTTTTATTGATGATTGCACTCGGGTGACATGAATATTCTTGATGAAAGACAAGTCAGAAGTACCAGAATCGTTTATTCAATTTTATCAAATGATCAAGACACAGTTTGATAAAAGTATTACGCGATTAAGATTTGACAGTTGTATGAAGTATGTCAACCAGCGTCTGTCACAATTCGATTCAGATAAGGGTATGATTCATGAGCTCACATGCATGGATACCCCTCAACAGAATAGGTTTGTTGAAAGAAAAAATCAACAATTGCTTGAAGTCACCAGAGCATTATTGTTTCAGACATTTGTACCCAACTCTTACTGGGGAGAAGCTTTATTAACTGTAGCCTATTTGATCAACCGCCTGCTTTCCAGAGTCCTTGGCCATGTAAGTCCTGTTGATCTCATAACCTCTTTTTTCCCTTCTGTTATAATTATGCAAAGTCTCCAGTCTCGTATCTTTGGATGTGTTGCCTTCGTCCATATCCATAAAAAATATCGGAGTAAATTAGAGCCTAGAGCCCTTAAGTGTGTCTTCCTTGGTTATGCTCCCAACAAGAAAGGATACAAATGTTACCACCCTCCAAGTAGTAAATTCAGTCTCTATGGATGTTAACTTCCATGAATCTGAGTCTTCCTTTCTACACCCTCAGCTTCAAGGGGAGAATAGTATAAAAACTTCATCCATTTTCTTCGAGTCTAAGTCTCCCTTTCTGTTACCTACATCTTCTACTCCAGTGGTTACACTACATGACAATGAGAAGGAAGACTTAATTGCTGAGGCTCAAAATTCATCTGATTCCTCATGTGGCATGCCTCCTATTGATAGACAGAAAGTACGCAAAGCTGGGACACCCAAACTATTGTACCAAAGGACGAAACAACTCACACTGTCCCACCAGCAACTGTAATCGCCTGAACCGCTGGTAAGCACTGAACACACTACTTTTATTTCTGAACCGCTGGAGAAACTT
Organism: Gastrolobium bilobum; assembly: GCF_033153095.1. NCBI lineage: Eukaryota > Viridiplantae > Streptophyta > Magnoliopsida > Fabales > Fabaceae > Gastrolobium > Gastrolobium bilobum. Next base: position 160,704 of record NW_026897136.1, on the reverse strand, counting down.
TTTACTGGGGACCAGTTCTTCTCTTCCGCTGTAAACTATGGATTCTGAAAATTCATCCGGTGTTTCTTCCGGAGCCTCTCCCCTTCCCAATTCTTCGTCTTCTGAAGACAACCCAGTGATGCAGATTACCAGTTACCGTTTAAACGGTAAGAATTATGTGCAATGGTGTTAATTGTTGGGCTTCCTCCTTCAATGCTAAGCCCAAGCCCATTGAGGGGTTTCCTAAAAACCATAACCCTAGATCTCACCTCCTCTATATATTCATTAGTTGTGGGTGGAGGCTAGGTTAAGAGATTTGAGAGAACAAATTTGAGAGAAAAATTATTTGATTGTTTGAGTAAAGCTTTATGCTTTACATTTGAGAGATCTCTAGAGAGAGTTTGAGTGAAACGTCTCTAGGGAGGTTTGATTATCACCATTGTTGGAGAGGTTGAGTTAACCACAACAATGGTGTATTTGATTCTTTGTAACCATTATTTCATAGTGGATTTTTGATCTGGACTAGGTCCCGTGGGTTTTTACTTCTTCATTGAAGAAGGTTTTCCCACGTTGAATCTGGTTGTGTTCTTCTTCTCTCTCTCTCTTTCCTGTTTTTCGTTTTAATTTTTCCGCTGCGCTGCCCGACCTTGTGAAGTTCAGGCCGAGGTATTGCCGAGATCCGAGATCAGGATCTTGTTGATTGACTTCCTCACAAAGGCTGCTTAGCCGAGCTTGAGGGAACCGAATTCCCAACATTAATTTGTCAAGTTGTTGATCCAAGCAAAGGGAAAGATGAGGTATCTTGTCCGAAAAAAGGAAAAAACCAAAGAAGGTAGTGGACCTAGTTACGGTAATTGGGTGACTTAAAATGCCTTGGTCACGATTTTCTTGCTGGCCTTAATCATGATCTTGATGATGTTCATGGAAGAATATTGGGGCAAAACTCGTTACCTTCCCTTGTTGTTGCCTTTTCCAAGGTGCGACGGAAGGAGCTTCGCCGAAAGGTGATGTTAGGTGACAAGGACTCTATGTTCTTTAGCAAAAAAACTGCTCGTCCCACTGGTGATTCAAAACGTACTAACCGTTGGGAAATCTATGGAAAACCACCAAACTGGAAACAAAAGGGGCAGAACAAGAGTCGTGCTTATCAATTCTCTTCTGATGATAAGGTTGAGGAGTCTTGTGTCTCTCCAAATTCTGATGGTGTTTTCATCTCTAAGGCTTAGTATGGGTAATTTCAGAAGGTGATGTCTCAATCTACTGAGGCAACTAGTCATGTTGCTCAACAAGGTATGGCATTCCATGTTGATCATAATAGTTGGTGGATTCTTGATTTAGGGGCTTCTAATCATATGACACGTAATGCAACTTTATATTGTTCTTATACCCCTTACTATCACCTGTCACGAATAAGAACAACTGATGACAGTTTATCGACTATTACGAAAAAAGGATCCATTAACTTTCTAAATACATTACTTTGAACTCAGTGCTTCATTTTCCTCTTTTACTTGTAACCTCATCTCTATCAGCAAACTTACCTCTGAGTTACATTGTGTTGCTATGTTCTTTGTCAATGCTTGTTTTTTAGGAACAGGACTCAGGGATGATGATTGGCAGTGCTAGAGAGAAAGAAGGGCTCTACTATTTTGAAGAGGATCCTTATGAAAAGAAAATTTTTGCAAACCATTCTTTATGTTTGTCTGATGATTGTAATGATGTTTTGTTATGGCATCGTTGGTTAGGACACCCAAATTTGTTTTATCTTCAGAAGTTGTTCCCAAACTTTTTTATCAATAAAAAACCAAGTTCCTTTTTTTGTGATATTTGTCAGTTTGCAAAACATTCTCATGTTTCTTTTCCCCCTAGAGTTTATCATGGTTCTCCATTTACCTTGATTCGTAGTGATATAGAAGGAGGAATCCTCTTTTCGACTCTGACTCTCCCACTCCAGTCGTTGCTTTTCTTTCAGTTACTTTGAAAGTAGCCGCTTCGACTCTAGCCACTTGAATTTTCGATATTCCTTTTTATTTCTCATCAAACAAATGACATCTTCTTCTGAAAATCTTAGCTATTCTTAGCATGATATTGGGGAATCTCATTGCTATTACCCAAACAAGAATGAAATGTATGCTTGCATATTCGTCCGACGGGGACCAGCTCGCGAAAAAATAATCCCTAGTGCTTGATGGTTTATTACTTTCATTGATTTTCATTCTAGGGTATGTTGGGTATATCTTCTAAATGATAAGTTTGACGCTGCATCCACTTTTAAAACTTTCATGCTATAGTTCAAACTCAGTTACAAACCTCTATCCAAATTCTGCGGTCTGACAATGGTACTGAATATTTTAATTCTGTTCTTGGAGATTACCTAACCCAGCATGGTATTCTTCATCAAAGTTCTTGTTGTAACACTCCTTAACAAAACGGGGCGACTGAAAGAAAAAATAGACATCTAATTGAAGTTGCTCGAGCACTTTTGTTTACCATGCATGTCCCTAGATTTCTGTAAGGGGAGGTTGTCTTGACTGTATCATATCTCATCAATCAAATGCCTTCTCGTGTCCTAAATTTTCATTGTCCTTTATCTTGTCTTACCGAAACCTTTCCTTCTTTCTAGCTCTCTCTTCCCTTCTTTCCAAGTTGTTTGGCTGTGTGGTTTTTGTTCATGTTCCTCCCCATCAAAGGTTCAAACTTGATCTTGAGTCTATTAGATGTGTCTTCATAGGTTATCCTCCTAACAAAAAAGGTTACAAGTGTTACTCACCTTCTCTTCGTAAGATCGTCGTTTCTATGATGTCACCTTTTATGAGACACAATCCCTCTTCCCTTCGACTTCTCTTCAAGAGGAGCCTATTGGAGTAAATGAAGATAAATCTTGGAAACCAAATGATTCTGGTGTCTTACCTTTGACTTTGGAGAATGGGGGGGTTATTGTGCAGGAAATAGGAGCAGGTATTGTGCTAGAGACCGGAGATCCTTGCGGTACATGGGAAAAGTTTTACAGTAGGCGTAAATTACCTGAGGAACCTCTAGATTGCCAGGATTCTAACTAGAGTTCTAGTTCCAACAACCCAATACTTGAATGTGCTGATACAACTGACCTAAATGTACTGCTCATCCTATTTCTCATCATATCTCATGAAAAGTTATCCCCAGGTTTTCGTGCTCTCAACACTATGTTAGATAGTACAAAAGTACAAAAAAAATCCAAGAAGCACTTGATAACCCAAAATGGAGGAATGCAGTCTTTGAAGAAATGGAACACTTAAAAAAATGTAATTTGGGAGTCCGTAGCATTATCCAGAGGAAAGAAAACTGTAGGTTGTTAGTAGGTGTTCAGAATAAAATTTAATGCAGATAACAACATCAACAAGTATAAGGTCAGATTGGTTGCTAAGGGATTCACTCAGGCTCATGGGATAGATTATCAGGAGACGTTTGCTCCTGTTGCGAAGCTTAACACTATATGAGTCCAACTATCACTTGTTGCCAACCTTGATTGGCCCTTGCAACAATTAGATGTAAAGAATGGCGTCTTGAATGGTGATTTACATGCAGAAGTTTACATGGATCCACCACTTGGTTTTGAAAAAGGAGACGGTTCAATATACAGGTTGAAGAAATTTCTCTATGGGCTTAAACAATACCCTATAGAGTGGTTTGAAAAATTTACTAAAGTTGTTAAGGGAAGAGGATTCTTCCAAGCTTCGACGGAACACATTTTATTTTTTAAACACTGACAGTGGTAAAATTGCTATTCTCATTGTTTATGTTGATGACATAATTGTCACAGGTAATGATTATGAGAAGATAAGCTCTTTGAAGAAGTGTTTAGCTGACCAGTTCGAACTAAAGGATCTTCGATCTCTCAAATATTTTCTTGGCATGGTAGTTGCTCGTAGTAAAGTAGGAATTTCTTTAACTCAGAAGAAATATATTGTAGACCTGTTACAAGAAACAGGAATGCTTGGGTGCAAGCCAGCAGAGACTCCAATTAAACCCAATTGGGAAATGAAGACGGGAAAGAAGTTGTCAGGGAGCAGTACCAAAGGTTGGTGGGGAAATTGATCTACTTATCTCACACTCGGCCTGATATTGCATTTGCAACTAGCATGGTTAGCCAATTCATGCATTCTCCTAAGGAAAAACACCTTAGTGTAGTTTATAGAATCCTTAAGTACTTCAAAAACACCCCTGGTCGAGGAATGCTCTTTAAAAGAGGACACAAGAGGATGATTGAAATCTATACAGATGCAGATTAGGCTGACTTTGCAATGGACAGAAGATCCACTTCGGGATATTGTACCTATGTCTGGGGAAATCTTGTGACCTAGAGAAGTAAGAAACAAACAGTTGTAGCCAGAATCAGTGCAGAAGCATAATTTCGAGCTCTAGCCCATGGAATTTGTGAAAGAATTTGGTTAAGAAGACTTCTTGAGGAATTGAAGATTCTTTATTCCCTACTTCTCAGGTTGTATAGTGATAATAAGGCTGCTGTTAGTATTGCTCAAAATCCTATTCACCATAACAGAACAAAACATGTGGAGGTTGATCGTCACTTTATCAAAGAAAAATTGGAGGATGGTAGTATATGTTTGTCCTATATACCTACCAAATAGCAAAAGACGAACATTCTCACCAAAGGATTACACAAGCCCACCTCTGAGGATTCAATTAGCAAGTTGGAATGATCAATATATATCTCCAACTTGAGGGGGAGTGTAGAATATTCTAGAGTATTATAATTAGTTTTATTTCTATTAGCTACTAGTTGTTACTTGTTAGACCCTTTGATTATTGTGTTCTCTTTATTACTGCAACTCTCGAGCTACCATTGTAATCTGTATATAAGGAACCCTTTGGGTCCCTAAATATATATGAAAAATTATTCAGAATCATATTTCATCAGTTTTACATTCTTCACAAAGTGTAAACTATACGGAAACAATGTATCTTAGTAGCAAGCCAGTCACAAACTTACTCTAGAGAAGAGCCCAGGGCAATCAGAAATGAGTCCAGCTAAATTACGAGCAGCAGGTGAGCTAGCTGACTCTCGAACAGTAACGTTGATGAAATAAAATGTAGCCAAGTTGTCAATAGCAGTGGCGCACTACATAACGGAAGCAAATTTAGAGTACAAATGTACACCAAAAACAGCATACAATAAATTGAGCGTAGTTTCCCAAATCATGAGCAAATAAAAATTGATATGCAGTACATAAATCGAAACTTGCATTTAATATTGTAATAACGTTGGAATTATCACAACTAAAACATGCTCCAAGCTTCTACAAACCTGTGATGATATTTTCTCACTTAAATCTTTAAGGCCCGATTCAAGAGATCCAACAATAAGCATAAATGCATTTTTATCCAAACTCAGAACAAATGATAAATGACCATTGAAGAGAGTCTCCAAGAATGCAAAGTAAGCTGCTGCAACCTGGAAAATAGAGCAGGAAAAAAAAAAAAAACTTGCAACTTAGATATCTTTCAAATGATCAGAAGCTACAACTGCAATACGCAATGTCAGCAGAACCTCTAACAATCATTTTGTTTTCCTTTTATACCTGAAACTCAGCAGCAATACATTTCAGTTCTTTCTTTGCGAGGCATTATTTTGTTTTAAACTATAATTCAAAAACATCAGGAGAAACCCAACCTCTGTTAACAGGACAAATGAAAATATAGTAGTCTTTTGTAATATGCGAGGGATTAGTTCCGTATTTTATACTTTATTCATTCTTTTACTTGGCTGAGTCTATATAGTAGACTGATGTACATTGGAACAGTGTGAAATAATATTAAGTATTTCCCATCTTTCAACTTCGCATCAAAGCTCTGATCTAGGAACCTCTACTTATGTAAAAACCCCAAGTCTGCCTCCTGTGCAGGATCGTTTTTTGCCTTAAGTGCATTCATTGGCAGTGCCTCTCTTCCTGGGAATGGAAGTTGCTCACTCTAAAATGAAATCTTCATGTTTTAAAGGAAGTAAACACTAGACTTATTACACAGAAAGGGTATGTAGGGACACAAAGCAATTAACACCCCAATGGAACCTGCAAATCCATCAGCTACGACTGTAGTATGAATACCAATAGTAAGATGATAAGAGATAATCAGATCACTTAAACAAGTCATATGATCGGTTGCACTAAACCCATAATCTATGAAATTTTGAAATTGGCGCAAGCAAGAAATTATGTAGAGTGTGTTCTTACAAGCCATATTGCCTATAAGATTATGAGATCATGCCTTTATCGCAACTGTCTATCTCAAACTCTCTACTTACTACAGCGTTAAATTTCAAAATTCTATACACCAAACTTTATAACATGTCTCCACATTATAGTTTCTTCAAGGTGTTTGGATGTGCCTGTTTCGCCTTTCTAAGGCTATATAATAGTTAGTTTAGATCCAATAAGTGCATCTTTCATGGCTATTCTCCACGTCACAAAGGATATGAGCGCCTCAATTCTGAAGGTCGACTATTTATCTCTAAAGATGTACATTTTACTTGGACAAAATTTCCTTATTCTTCTTGGCTTAAGATGGACTGCACTAACCCCAAGTCACAGTTTTCTTCCTCACCAATTTCTAACTTGATTCCTTTTACAAAATTTCACTTACATGGGCCACAATCACCTACTTCTGCCAATGGTAGGACTAATGTTGTTACTTCAAGTTCAAGTTCACCCCCTTTGCCAACTCCAGCCCACGCTCTAAACCAATACCTTCTAATCAGTCTACCTCTCCATCCCAATCTTCTCTACTCAGTTATAGGTACATTCACCACACCAGTCCTCTCTTCACCCTCCTCGGGTAATTCGGCTTCCCAACTCCCTTATCACATACTCTTTCTACTCCTCCCTCTTCTTCTACTTCTACAAGCTCTAAGGGATCTTCACCCTCCTCAGGTAATTCGGCTTCCCAACTCCCTTTTCACATACTCTCTCTATTCCTCCCTCTTCTACTTATACAAGATCTAAGCGAGAATACATATCATCTGGTTCCTTGGATTCCTTTTCTCCTACTCCTTCTATACCACAAGGTCTAAAACACGTTTCAAACATGAAGCTTTGCTTACATCCCTTGAACCTAGTGTTGTAAAACAAACTTAGGCTAGTCATAATTGGCTTGCTTCTATGCAAGCCGAATTCAATGCTCTCCAAGAAAATAAAACATGGAGTCTTGTCCCTAGAGTTAAAGAAAATCAAGATGGTTCCGTTAATTTACACAAAGCTAGGTTGGTTGCAAAATGATTTCACAAACAAAAAGGTTTTGACTACAAATAAACTTTTTCTCCAATGGTGAAACCTATTACCATCAGAACTGTAAAGAATCAATTCAACCCAAAAGCTTAAGGTATTGGGTAAGGCTACATTAAAGGTTTTTATATATCTCAGGTCCAGCCTACCTGTGCTAAAAAATTTCACAAAGAAAATGGGGGGCTATGAGGATCAAACTCGTGACACCGAGGCTCTGATATCATGTAAAGAACAATTTCAACCCAAAAGCTTGAGGCTACATTAATGGTTTTTTTATATCTCTAACAAGAACCATTCTTACTATTGCTATTTCTTATGGCTGGGTTTTAGGCAGTTAGATGTTAATAATGCATTCCCTTGATAAAATGGTATACATGAAACAACCCCAAGATTTGAGTGTTTCGACAAATCTCTTGTATGCTAGCAACACAAAGCTTTATATGGTCTAAGCTCAAAGTATCTCTTATTCAGTTGGGCTTTGCTGCTAGCAGATGTGATCCTTCATTATTTGTTTACTGAAGCACAAGCAATGACTCTGCCTTTGTTTAGAAACTAATTCAGCAACCAAACTGCAACTTTTCTCTAAAAGATCTTAGTCTTCTCAACTACTTTCTTAGCATTGAAGGTAAAAGAACTGGATCGAATGCTATCACGCTCTCTCAGTCTAAATGCATTCATGATTTGTTGACCAAAGCAAATATGGATGAAGCCAAAACGATATAGTTGAAAGAAGAGTCTTATAGATAAAATTATGTCTTACATCTGTACAATTGCTCTCTATTTAAAGAGACTAAATAACCTAATGGGCTAAGCCCAAAGAAGATTCTAGAATGAAAATAAATAAACAAATATTATTATTTACAAGAATCCCCCTCAAGCTGAGGAATAGATATTTATCATTCTCAGCTTGCTAGTAAGCTCTTGAAACCTTTCTGAGGGAAGTCCTTTTGTTAGAATATCAGCTAACTGGCGTCCAGAAGGGATGTATGGAGTGGTAATCAAACCGCTATCAAGCTTTCCTTTGATAAATGACGGTCCACCTCAATGTGCTTAGTCCGATCATGTTGAACTGGATTATAAGCTATACAAATGGCAGACTTATTATCACAAAACAACTTCATAGGTCCATCACATCTTATTTTAAGATCACCAAGTATAATTCTCAACCACAATAATTCACAAACGCCTTGAGCCATAGCTCGAAATTCAGCCTTAACACTTGATCTAGCAACCACGTCCTGCTTCTTACTCCTCCGAGTCACTAGGTTACCACAAAGAAACATACAATAACCAGTGGTAGATCGACGATCAATTACGGATCCAGCATAATCAGCATCGGTATAAACTTCTAAAGAGAGATTGTCATTACGCCGGAACAACAGTCTTTTACCAGGAGTGCTTTTTAGATATTGAAGAATTCTCTCCACTGCCTGCATGTGTTTTTCTTTTGGATTATGCATGAACTGACTTACAATACTGACAGCATAAGCAATATCTGGTCTAGTATGAGCCAAATATATCAGTCTCCCAACTAACCGCTGATATTGTCCTTTATCAACTGGAGGACTCTCATCTTCATAACCCATCTTGTGATTCTGCTCAATAGGAGTAACAGAGGGTTTACACCCAAGTTTTCCCGCTTCTTTTAGAAGATCAAGGACATATTTCCTCTGGCTGATAAAAAATCATTCCTTTGAATGAGTTACCTCTATCCCTAGGAAATATTTCAATCTCCCAAGATCTTTAATTTCAAACTCAGAGGCTAGCCGTGCTTGTAGAAAATGCTTCTCAGCAATATCATCACCTGTTATAATAATATCATCAACATATACAAGGAGTACAATTATCTTCCCATTTTGGGAGTGCTTGAAGAATAGTGTGTGATCTCCTTGACTCTGTTTATATCCTAAGGCCAGCATAACCTTAGTAAATCTCCTTGACTTACAATAGTGTGTGAGATATAAGGCTCTATTTATATCCATACAAGGCCTTTTTTAACCTGCAAACTTTATTTCCTCCATCCATAGAGCCAAAGCCAGGTGGGATTTCCATGTAGACTACTTCTTCTAACTCACCATTAAGGAAAACATTCTTCACATCAAATTGATTCATATCCCAGTAGTAATAGGCAGCAAGGGACAACAAAGCTCTCACAGCATTCATTTTTGCAACTGGGGAAAAAGTTTCTTCATAATCAATGCCATAGATCCGAGTGTAACCCTTGGCAACTAACCGAGCCTTATATCTCTCAAGAGTACCATCAGAATTATATTTCAAGGCATAAACCCATCTGCACCCTACTGCTTTCTTTCTATCAGGTCTATCAACAACCTCCCATGTTTTATTTTTCTCCAAGGCATTCATCTCATCTTGCATGGCTCGAGCCCAATTCTCATCTTTTAATGCTTCATGTACTGATTTTGGGATTGAGATAGAATCTAATGCTGAAATAAAGCTTTTGTGCTGCACAGAAAGGTTAGTAGAAGAGACAAAATGAGAGATAAGGTGTTGGGTACAAGATCTTTTTCCTTTTCTTAGGGCAATAGGTAAGTCATCAGAGGTACTGGGTAAGCTATCAGAAGCAACAGGCAAATCATTAGATGCAACAATATTAGGTTCAAAAACAGGAGAAGTAATAATATTAGAATCAGAAACAAGAGATTCAGGACTTACCAGTGGTTCAGACGATTGAGGTTGCTGGTGAAGTAGTGTGGGCTTCTTTCTCCTGTGATATACCAACTCAGGTGTCATAATCCTCTGTATTCTCGGTGTATCAGATGGGTCAGACACAAAAGAATCAGATGTAGGAGGAAGAGGTGTAGGAGAAGGCATGGAAGGTCCAGACTCAAAGATAGAAGGTGATGAATCTACTGAAGAACTGCTCTCCCCCTGAAGATGAGGACTTGGGGAAAAAGACTCAGATTCATGAAATGTAACATCCATTGAGACAAAGAATTTCCGACTAGTAGGATGATAACACTTTTAGCCTTTTTTATCAGAGGCATAACCAAGGAAGATACATTTGAGAGTCCTAGGATCCAACTTACTGCGAAGATGTTTATGAACGTGGACAAAGACAACACACTCAAACACTCGTGTTTGAAGACTCTGCATAAAGGGAACATAGGGAAAGAATGAAGTCATTGAGAGAATAGGACTTACACTGTCAAGGACCCGAGAGGGCAAACGGTTGATTAAGAAAGCTGCAGTAAGAATGGCATCTCCCCAGTAGGATTTGGGTACATGATTCTGAAAAAGTAAGGCATGAGCAACTTCAAGAAGATGACGATTCTTTCTCTCAGCAACTCCATTTTGTGGAAGGATGTCCACACAAGTAAGTTCATGAATCATGCCTTGATCTTGGATGAATTTGAAAAGATACTGATTGACATATTCGGTACCATTGTCAGACCTTAGTCTTTTAACTCTTTTTCCAAATTGGGTCTCAATCATTTTATAACATTGAAAGAATAACTGTGGTACCTCAAATTTTTCATGCATTAAATAAACCCAGGTTACACGAGTGCAATCATCAATGAAACAAACAAACCATTTATTAGCAGAAGCATGAGGAACTTTAGAAGGACCACAAACATCAGAATAAACAAGATCAAAAGGCTCAACACTTTTAATTGTACTAGAAGAAAAAGAGACACGTGGTGTTTAGCAAACTCACAAACATCACAATGAAAACACTCAACAGACTTAGACAAAAATAATGATGGAAATAAAGACTTAAGCAAACGAAATGGAGGATGCCCCAAGCGTTTATGATGGAGCCAAATCAAAGAGTCGGCAGTAGACTGAAACTGAGTCAACAAGGTGTGATCTTTAGCATACTTTGCAGAAGATTCTGGCACCAGATAGTACAGCCCAACTTGCTCTTTAGCACCCCCAATCGTCTTTCCCGTGGTGAGATCCTGAAAAACGCAGTGAGTTGGGAAGAAAGTTACAGTGCAATTCAAATCTTTGGTAATTTTATGGATAGAAAGAAGATTTGTGGAGAGTTTGAGAACATAAAGAACATTTTGGAGATGTAAGGAAGGCTATAAATATGTTACCGGAACTCGCAATTGATGTGTGTGAGCCATCAGCTACAGCTATTGTATGGGTGCCAATAGTAGGGTTATAAGAAAGAAAGAAGTCAGCACAACAAGCCATATGATCAGTAGCACCAGAATCGATAATCCAAGAATGTTTAAAATCAGTACAAGAAGAAAGAAAAGAATGAGTAGTGGAGCTCATACCAGCCATGGCCAAAGCACTAGTATTAGATGGCTTACTCAGAAAATCAAGCATAGTACGAATCTGCTCCAACTCATTTTGGCGAATAGAAATAAATTCCGAAGATGCACCATTTGAGTCTGCCATAATATTGAGGTGAAAATCACACAAACGCAAATCCAAATGATGTCTGACCGAAGAGAAAACACAGATCTGGAAAGAGGAGACAAAACCAAGCAGGAAAAGTTCATTTTTTTCGCGTGAACAGTACCCGGTGAACAGTACCGCAATGAACAGTAGCAATGACAGTGCGCGTGAACAGTACCGTGAACTGTTTTTTTTTTTTTTTTGAGTTGTTCCGATCGTCTGATGAAAAAGAAACCTCCGTAGAATGATAGATCTGAGAAAACGGAGTGAAACAGGGGTCCTCACGGTCCAAAAGGTCTCCGAATTTTATTTTTTTTTGGCGGCAGCGAGAGAAAAATAGGGTTTGGTTTTTAAAGGCGGTGATTTGCGGAAGCAGAGCCCTCAGAATCGAGAGCTTTGGTACCAAGTTGAAAAAAGAGATAGTCTTATTGATAAAATTGTGTCTTACATCTGTACAATTGCTCCCTATCTAAAGAGACTAAATAACCTAATGGGCTAAGCCCAAAGAAGATTCTAGAATGAAAATAAATAAACAAATATTATTATTTACACCAGATATCTACCCAATGCCTTCAAGACGTAAACTATCTAGATCAGGGTCCAACTATTACCCAGATCCCACACTTTACGTATTTGTACTTGGTGCATTTACAATATGCAACCTTAACCATACCAAAATCACCTATGCTGTCAACAAGGTTTGTCAATTCATGAGTTAACCCTTGGAAGAACACTAGACTATTGTAAAAAGGATCCTCCGATACTTGATGGATACCGTTTCTCATGGTCTGTTGCTCAAACCATACAATTCCAACCGTCTTCTTAGTGTCACAACTATTTGTGAAGCTGATTGGGCTACTGACCTAGATGACAAAAAATCTACATCAAGGGCTTGTGTTTTTCTTGGCTCATACCTAGTCTCTTGGTGGTGCAAGAAGAAAAATCCCATTGCTCACTCCAGTATTGAGGCTGAATACCGCAGCCTTGCCTTGGCCATTGTTGAAGTTCTTTGGCTCAGATCTCTTCTTCAAGAACTCTAGATTCCATTTAGCACTCCTCAAATTTCCTGTGACAACTTGAGACAGTATCTTTGTCCCATAATCCTGTGCTTCATGCCAAGACTAAGCACATGGAATTGGATATCTTCTTTGTGAGGGAACGCTTTCTTGCCAAGGATATTTTTGTTTCTCATATTCCTGCCCTGAATCAAGTGGTTGACAGTTTTACTAAAAGCCTCTGATCTCCAGATTTGCTACATTGTGAGACAAACTCACGGTTGTTGATACTGGTATCTTCACTCATTGACCCTGAGTTTGAGGGGGGCTATTAGTATATACAAAGTCACTTATTTGTTTACTTTATTAGTTACTGTGGTTCTATCTACAAAGGATTATATTTTATTAATTACTTAACTACTCAGTTACGGCTTAGTTACTTTTCTGTTGCATTGTTGTAACTGACTCACTTGCAGAGTCACTTACTTAGCTCGATAAATGGAGCATAGCTGTAACACACTTGTGACTCATTCAATATGGAAAAGACTCTTCTAATGTTTTTCTCTCTCTCACATTCCTTTCTCTTCCTTTCTTCTCTTTTCTTTGACCATTTACGAAGAGATTGTCTCTCCTACTTTCAAGTAGATTAGTATGCAACTGTTACCCTAATTCCCCATTTAATTGTAATCCATAAAACATAAGGAATGTTTAATATTGTCTGCAATTACACGTAAGGTTTGACAACTAAGTGTGCCTTTAGAAAAGCTTCTAAAAAAGCAATAATAAGATTGTGTATTTTGGAGCTTTTTATTACACAATTATTATATATTTTTTAATTAAAAAAATATTTTTTTCTTTAAAGAAGCACAAACACAGGTTCCCCTAAAGTGTGTTTTTAATATATACTACATATATATTGCAATTTACAACACAATTTGAAGAAACCAAAGGTTGAAAGAACTTTGTCAACCAACACAGTAGAGAACGTGGCATAAAAGTTGAGCAATACCTTTCGAAATGCAAACATATCAGCCAAAGGAATTGATAATATCATCTTTACAGTGATATCAAGAGCATCAACAAGTGCTCTATCCCCATAGAGTTCAAAAATTCCAAAGTTGACAAAGTTCCCCGATAGTGCTGCGACAAAAAAAAAAGGAAATGAATAAAATAGAACAAAAAAAAACTCATGAGCAATATAAATATATCATACTCCAACATAAAATGTTTACCCAATTACTTTTTGCTTCAAACACAAAAGGAAATGGATTAATAGATGATATCATAAATAACATTGCAAGTGGAAATGAAGCAATCAACCATAACAAGCTTAAGCAATATATATGTAAGAGAATATATATATACATATATGTAAGAGAATATATATATATATATATATATATATATATATGAAAAAAACATTTCTCCAACAACTTGAGATAAGTTTATCTCCGGCTACTCCAAAATTACGTCGTTTTGTTTATTTATTTTCTTAAATTAATTGATTCACCTTTTAATGGTTATGATTCCCTTTTTCTCTCTCTTCTTTTATCACCGTTGATCCATCTTTGTATGGTTATAATTTAGTAGCCGCAGATAAAATTATCTCAAACAGCTTGAAAAACGATAAGCCCATATAAGGAAAAACATTTCTCCGGCAACTTGAGATAAGTTTATCTCCGGCCACCCAAAACTACGTCGTTTTGTTTATTTTTTTCCTTATATTAATTGATTCACCTTTGAATGGTTATGATTCCTTTTTTCTCTCTCTTACTTTACCACCATTGATCCATCTTTGTACGGTTATAATTTAGTAACCGGAGATAAAATTATCTCAAGCAGCTTGAGAAATGATAAGCCCACATATATATATATATATATATATATATATATATATATATATATATATATTTTAAATATTAGAACTATTTTATTATTATTTTATAATAGTTAGAATACTCTATAAGTGTATTTGGGCTTAGCCCATTAGGTTTTTTAATCTATTTAAATAGAGAACTCTTGTACAAATATTATATAATTCAATAATATACAAATATTCTTTTCTAGTTGGTATCAGAGCTCTCGATTCTAAGGGCTCTGCTTCCGCAAATCACCGCCTTTAAAAACCAAACCCTACTTGCCTCTCGCCACCACAAAGTTGCCACTGCAAAAAAATTTCCGAGGACCTTTTGGATCGTGAGGACCCCTGCTTCACTCCGTTTTCTGAGATCTATTATTCTACGGAGGTTTCTTTTTCATCAAACGACCGGAACAACCAAAAAAAAAAAACGTATTGTTCACTAGTACTGTTCATCGGTACAATTCACCCGACACTGTTCATCAGGAAAAAAAAACGGAAGAGAAATTTATTTTATTTTACTGTTCTGATCGACTCTGTTTGATAAGATCACACACCCTACATCTCTTCTTCTTGCACTGATTTCAAAAATTCAAGGATTATGGATTCTGGTGCAACTGATCATATGACCTGTCCAGCTGATTCTTTTCTTTTATATCACTCTACTAGTGGTATCCGTACTTAGTTGTAGCTGATGGATCCCACAAATCAGTTGTGGGTTCTGGTAACATTCAAATTCAACCTTCCTTATTTTTAAAAAATGTTCTTTATGTTCCTCAGCTCTTTACTAATCTTATCTCCACTTATAAGCTTACAACTGACATGAATTGTGCTGTCACATTTTTTCCTACTCATTGTGCTATTCACGATATCACCACGGGGAGGACGGTTGGAGTTGCTAAGGAGCAAGGTGGGTTGTACTATCTTACTCCATAGCATGCTACACGAGATACCAGAAATCAATTATTGATGAATCATCACCCGTCCACTTCATTCTCGTAGATTTGGCACCATCACAAATGCCTCGGGAACCCGTCATTTGGATTATTGAAGTCAATGTTTCCTTCTTTGTTTAAGGATCAGTCAATTGACTCATTCCATTGTAATGTTTTTGAGCTAGTGAAACACCACCATGTGCCATTTCCATCAAGTTCAATAAAGAGTATTGAACCCTTTACTCTTATCCATTCGGATGTTTGGGGCTCTTCTAAAGTACATAATATTTCAGGTGCTAGGTGGTTTGTTTCTTTTATTGATGATTGCACTTGGTGACACAGATATTCTTGATAAAAGACAAGTCAGAAGTACCAGAATTGTTTATTCAATTTTATCAAATGATCGAGACACAGTTTGGTAAAAGTATTAAGGGATTAAGATCTCACAATGGTACGGAGTATGTCAACCAGCGTCTGTCACAATTCTTTTCAGATAAGGGTATGATTCATGAGCTCACATGTGTGGATACCCCTCAACAGAATGGGGTTGCTGAAAGAAAAAACCGACATTTGCTTGAAGTCACCAGAGCATTACTGTTTCAGACATCTGTACCCAACTCTTACTAGGGAGAAGCCTTATTAACTGACACCTATTTGATCAACCGCCTACATTCCAGAGTCCTTGGCCATGTAAGTCATGTTGATCTCATGGCCTCTTTTTTCCCTTCTGTTCCAATTATGCAAAGTCTCCAGTCTCGTATCTTTGGATGTATTGCCTTCGTCCATATCCATAAACAACATCGGAGTAAATTAGAGCCTAGAGCCCTTAAGTGTGTCTTCCTTGGTTATGCTCCCAACAAGAAAGGATACAAATGTTACCACCCTCCAAGTCGTAAATTATCTGTCTCTATGGATCTGAGTCTTACTTTCTACGCCCTCAGCTTCAGGGGGAAAACAATAGAGAAGCTTCATCTATTTTCTCCGAGTCTGAGTCTCCCTTTCTGTTACCTACATCTTCTACTCCAAGAGTTACCTTACATCACAATGAGAAGGAAGACTTAATTGTTGAGGCTGAAAATTCATCTGATTCCTCATGTGACATGCCTCCTATAGATAGACAGAAAGTACGCAAAGCTGGGAAACCCGAACTGTTGTACCAAAGGAAGAAACAACCCACACTACCCCACCAGCAGCTGCAATTGCCTGAACTGCTGTTAAGTACGGAACACACTACTTTTATTCCTGAGTCTGATATTAATTCTGATGACTTACCCATTGCTGTAAGAAAAGGGAAAAAGTCTTGTACCCAACACCCTATTTCTCCTTTTGTTTCCTCTAAGAATCTCTCTATGCAGCATAGAAGTTTTATTAGAGCACTTGACTCCATTTCAATCCCGAAATCAGTACATGAAGCATTAAAGGATGATAATTGGGTTCAAGCCATGCATGAGGAGATGAATGCACTGGAGAAGAATAATACATGGGAAGTTGTTGGCAGGCCAAAAGGAAAAATGACGGTAGGGTGCAGAAGGGTGTATACTCCAAAATATAATTCGGATGGGACTCTTGAGAGGTATAAAGCACGATTGGTAACCAAGAGATACACACGGACCTATGGTATTGATTACGAAGAAACATTTGCTCCAGTGGCCAAAATGAACACTGTAAGAGTTTTATTGTCCCTCGCGGCACATTTTAGCTGGGATTTAAATCAATTGATGTGAAAAATGCCTTCCTCAATGGTGAATTAGAAGAGGAGGTTTACATGTAAATTCCACCAGGATTTAACTCTACATATGGAGACAATAAAGTTTGCAGGTTAAAGAAGGCGTTGTATGGCTTGAAGCAATCCCCGCGTGCTTGGTTTGGAAGATTTACCAAAGTTATGCTTTTATTGAGATACAAGCAAAGCCAAGGAGATCATACGCATTTCTTTAAACATTCTCAGGAAGGTAAGACAATAATCCTTCTAGTTTATATTGATGACATTATTATAACAGGGGTTATATATGTGAGAAATGTGCTCTGAAAAAAAGACTGACTGCTGAATTTGAAGTTAAAGATCTTGAAAAACTGAGATATTTTCTTGGGATAGAAGATGCTCATTCAAAGCAAGGGATATTTATTTGTCAAAGAAAGTATGTTCTTGACCTCCTTAAAGAAGGAGGAAAACTTGGGTGTAAACCTTCCAGTACTCCGATTGAGCAGAATCACAGACTACTACTAGGAAGTGAAAGTAAGAGCTCTCCAGTTGACAAAGGACAATATCAACAAATAGTGGGAAGATTGATATATCTAGCTCATACTAGACCTGATCTAGCTTATGCAGTTAGTGTTGTTAGTCAATTTACGCATGATCCGAGGGAGAAACACTTGTGAGCTGTGGACAAAATTCTCCAATATCTGAAAGGCACACCAGGTAGAGGACTATTGATCCAGAGAGGAGGAAACATATCCTTAGAAGTTTATACAGACACCGATTATGCTGGATCCGTGACTGACCGATGATCTACTTCGGGCTATTGTATATTTCTCTATGGAAATCTTATAACATGGAGAAGTAAAAAGCAAAATGTGATTGCTAGATCAACTGCAGAAGCAGAATTTCGAGCTATGGCTCAAGGTATCTGTGAGTTATTGTAAAGAACCAATTTAACCCAAAAGCTTAAGCTGTTGGGTGAGGCTACATTACTGATTTTACATTACTGGAATTTCTTTCTTCGCACAGGTAGGTGGGCCTGTGCATTGTACACCCTTCAAGCCCAGCGGGCTCTCGTGTGAGAGGGCGTATTAAGATATATAAAATCATTAATGTAGCCTCACCCAACAACTTAAGCTTTTGGGTTGAATTGGTTCTTCACATGGTATCAGAGTTTCGTGTCCCGGGTTCGACCCTCATCGCCTCCCACTTTCTTTCTAGTGGAATTTCTTTCTTAGCACATGTAGGTGGGCCTGTGCATTGTCCACATTTCAAGCCCAATGTGCTCTCTTATGAGGGGGCGTGTTGAGATAATAAAAACCATTAAAAAGCCCTCACCCACCAGCTTAAGCTTTTGGGTTGAATTGGTTCTTTACAGTTATTATGGCTGAAAATCATTCTCGATGATCTCAAGGTGAGATATGAAGGATCTATGAAGTTACTTTATGATAACAAGTCAGCTATTTGTATAGCCCACAATCCAGTTTAGCACGATTGAACCAAACATATTGAGATCGATTGCCACTTCATTAAAGAGAAATTAGACAGTGGACTCATCACTACTCCGTATATTCCTTCTGGTCGTCAATTGGCTTATGTCTTAACTAAGGGTCTCCCTAATGATAGATTTCAAGAACTTACTACTAAGTTGAGAATGATAAATATCCATTCCTCAACTTGAGAGGGAATATTGTAAATATTAGAATTATTTTATTATTATTTTGTAATAGTTAGAATACTTTATAAGTGTATTTAGGCTTAGCCCATTAGATTTTTTAGTCTCTTTAAATAGAGAACTCTTGTACAAATATTATATAATTCAATAATATACAAATAATATACAAATCTTCTTTTCTAGTACAAATCTTCTTTTCTAGTATATATATATATATATATATATATATATATATATATATATATATATATATATATATATATATATATCATGACAAAATTACTTAAAAGGAGCAAGTAAAAATCCAAGCAAAACGATATTTAGAATATAATCTCATTCGATAATTATAAAAAGTGCGTTGGGCGGGGATCTAAAAAAAGAATTTACCACTTGGCATTTAGGTCTGGTGACAGAAATGTTACACAGATCAAAACCTAGATAATATATCATGCTTCCAGTGTAACAGTCCCTTCCACCACATCGAAAAATAAGAAAAGGATCGATAACTATAGTAATATGTCAAAGTATATACATACCTCGAGCAAGAATTATCAAACAAATTGATATCCCCTTGTATTTGGATGTGTACATGTCTGCTTTGTTAGGAAGAGACAAAATTTTTGATCCATAGGCAACAACCAGTTTACTGACTTCTCGAAAGAGCAGTATGCCATTAGGGGAAGAACACTCAAAAGTCAATCGCTGGGATTTGTTCTGGACTAGTTCAGCCATTAATTTCAACAGTGGAGTTGTTACCTACATCATGTTCTTGAAATCAAACATCCATCCAGCATGATGACAATAACAATATTTAAGAAATATTGGAGGTTCATTTTAACATGCCTTTTTCAGCATTTAATTGGCATTCAAGGATATGGTAACTAAAAGTTAAACATTGGTTGGAAGATGTGCAGGATTAGCATTTTTTACATGAATTATTTAACGCCTTCTTAAAATGCTAAAATTAGCCAAACTTAAGAATGAGGCCTATTGTTAGAAAGGTTTTACCCATTTTTGCCCTTTGGGACCAGGTATTTGGATCTCTATTATAGTGTCAACTTGATGAAATTGGAGGCTCTCTTCAAAAGATGACAGATCAAAGAGATTTTGCAAGTATTTTTGATGTGCATTAGTCCAGGCTACTTTTAATATAGTGGGGAATCTCAGGTTTTTCAGACTCGCAAGATTTTTATTTTTATTGGACGAGTCCTGAATTCAGGAATTAGTGACAAAAATCATAACCAAGGCCCTCATCCCAATATGTGGATTCAACTTTCATGGATCAATGGACAAGACTAGGCTCTATCAAAAGTCAAATTTTCAGCAGCAGCACTTTGAACAATGTCTTTTTTAATGTTGTAACCAAAAATTTAAGATATTCTTCTTTACCACTTTTGATTGGACTATCTTCCATTTGACCAACTTTTCTCATTGGAAACTTCCTCGCTTTTCTCACATGACTAAACCACCTTAGTTGCAATATAGGGCAGATGGCAAACCCCGATGCACAAGGCTCCCAGATTTACGAGGGAACAGATGAAGGTTGATTGGTCGCAACCTTACCCTTACATTTTTACAGAGAGATTATTTCCTAAACTTGAACCCGTGGCAATCTGTTATGAAAATATAAAAAGTACCACCTTTCCCCCTGCTGGACCCTTGTGTGCAATACGAACTCAGTAGAGTAGGAATCTCATCTTTAATCAAGAAGTTAGTGAGTATTTGGATAGGCTTTGTTTCTTATAAAAGCTGTTTTTTTTTTTTCAATAAAAAAAAAAGTCCTTTTGAAGAACTTGTGTTGGATATCAACTTTTACAAAAAACAGAATTTAAAATAAAAGTTAAAATGGTGCTTTTTTTAGAAGGCAAGATTCCTTGTTTATAAAAAAAGTAAAAGTTAAAGATTAAATATTTTTTTAAAAATCCAATTTTACTTCAACCTTATTCTAACCACTCCACCCCACTACCACCACATATCTTGTAAATTTATATATAAAAGGTGCTTATTAATTTTAACATCCAAATAATTTTTTTATTTAAAAGTGCTTTTTATGTGGTTATCCAAACGTGAAATAACTTCGGTGGGTACCGCTAGTTCTTGAACAGCCAACCATCGTACTGTAAAAATGGGATAGAGCCTACCTATGGTCCAACTTCTAAAAAAAGTCATTCGAAAAAAAGTAAGCCATAAAAAGTCATTTTTTTAAAAGTCCATCCAAATGGGCCTTTAGTTGCAATCATATATGAAGTACAAAGAATTGATCAAGATTGATTGCATAAAACTGTTCGATGGAAAGCAAATACTAGATTCACGCAATAAAAAATTTGGTAAATGATACAATGACAAATTATACAAAATAAAGCCGAATTAGGATGAGAATATTATACCAGTTATTTTTTTATCATTCTATAAACTGCATTGAAAGGAAAGAATGATGCATACCTCTGGGATATCAGCAAAATGTGCAATGCCTTTCAAAAGAAGTGGCATGCGTGCAGGATAAAGCCAATCAAAAAGGAATCCATATGTTCTACGACTGTCAAAAAGCAATTAAAAGAAACCAAAATAAACTAATACTCAACAAAGGAAACAGTTCAACAGCAATAAACCAACGAGCAAATAAAACAGAGGCCCTGTTTGATTATGTTTTAGTTTTTTTGTTCTTAGTACAGTTTTGTAAAATTGTTTCTAAGAATTGTTTTTCAGAACAAAAGAAGAAAAAAATCTGCTTGATAAAATTGTTTTTAAAAGAATTTTAAAACTCAAAAAACAAAAAAATTTGCTTGGTAATTTTGTTTTGAAAACATATTTTCAAAGTTAGAAAACATAAAACTCGTTTGATTATTTTCTTCATTTTGTAAGTTTGCCCACTTAAAAAACCCAAAAGCTGGGATCCAATCGTTGGTGAATCTCTTTGAAATCTGCTCAACCAAACTGTTTGATCCCTGAAAACTAAGTCTCTCAAATGCTTAAGCAACTTTCTTCAGAGAAGAATGTTGTTCCTTTAGAAGAGTGCTGATTGTTTAGATATACCTGAAAACATAGATGTATTGCAAAAACTAGTTTCAAACTAACAAGGACTTATTTTTCTTCTTTCTGTGTGTTTATTGATTGAAGAGGATAATGATAACAGGAGAGAGATGGAGGGATTGAGAGGAAAGTTAGAGGTGAAACGAAGAAGGGGAAAAAATTGAAATCGTAAATGATTTATAATAATATGTTGGTATTTACACTATTGCCATTAATGAAAAGAGAGTGTTCTCCGTGTTTGTGTAATTCTCAAAACAAAAAACGCGAAAACCAAAACAAAAACAAGTCAAAGGTGTTCTGAGATTTTTGTTCTAAAAACAGAAAACCGGTAATTGTTTTTAAAACTATTTTTAGGAAACACTCTTATCAAACAAATTTTTTGTTTTTTAATTTTCAAAACAAAAAAAAAAAACTGTTTTCTAAAACACTAATCAAACAGACCCAGAGTTTCAGATGTTTTAAATCAATGCCGAACCTATTAGTTGCCATTGCTATTCCTCGAAGGTCTCGCATCAACCCAATAAATGCATATTTTATGGCATCAGATTGGAACAATGCATCGGGTGTTGAATCTAATCTAACCAAAACCTTATGAAGAAGAATTATCAATCAGAATAAAGAAATAATCAAACAGGACAAATCAATAATAAAAATTAAATTGACAATACTATACTGTACATTTTGCTGCCATATTTTATATTTCTAAACAAGTTAGGCAGAATGCAATGGAGGTGCAATGTCACAGAAGAAGCTGAAGAGCAGAATCTTATTAACCAATTAACAAACAATGGATAAAAAGACTAAAAACACAATATTTTAAGTTCAACGATATACATGTATGTGGAGTACTTGTTTGCAATCGATCCATAGAAGAGGTGTACCACTGTATTATTTTGACCTTTATTTGTCCAAAGATGTAAACAGTGTCTTGTGTAACGTAATAAAGAAACTTTACGATGGAAATCAGAAAAACATCTTTTCAAAAGATTTAACAGTTGATTCATAAAAAGGAAATTAAAAGAAAAAGTAAATAAAAATCTAAACCTTCTAAAATTTAACATTACATTTTCTCTAATGATTCAGAAATCAAAAGTGTGCAAGCTAGAAATTTAACATGAATTGTAATGGCAAATAAAACTACCAACCTGTAGAAAAGGTTCCATTGAAGATTTAAATTTCAGGGGGCTGTCTTCCATGAATACCAACATGCCAATAGTATAATACAGAGTTGTTCTGCTGCGGAAACATTCCCAATATTCTAAAAAAGGGAATTGCTCCCTCTGAAAAAGAGAGGCAAACTTCTCCCTTAGAACTTGTTAATATGAACAAGCATGCATAAATACAAAAACTAAAAAAAGGAGTAGTAGTTTAAGTTCTTTTGTGCGTAATTGCTTGCTAAGAAAGTTTCACCGGTGATCATTCTTGCAAAGTTTCTTCTTCCCTGGTCATGAAATATGTCCAACAATATATTCCTAGCAATACTTACCTCTCTTACGTCTCTAGCACCCATGAGTTGCCTTGCTCTCCATGTTTTACAAAGTCCAATTTATATTTGTGTATTTTTTCTATTTTTTAAAGTGTCCATTTGTAACAAGCTTAAAGGTTGGTAATTTTTAACTTGAAGGGGAGCGTTAGAATATCTAGAAAGTCTTATAATATTATTATTGTGTCTTTGAATATTTTACAGTATCTTAGATGGTCTCTTATGAGAGATTTCCATTTTTTTATTATTTTTTATACAATGATGGAACTGAGATTTAAACTTCTGAACTCATGCAAACTACCCAAACCCCTCACCACAACCAATCCCAGTGGCTTGAGCTTTCCATTTTTCATTATATTTCATGGTTTGTTTCCTTTAATTAATTAAAATTAGGAGTTTAATATTAGTAAACATAAGGGTTCGAGTTTTGTATTTTGTATCACATCATTATATACAATATCATATCATTCAAAGTCTTTATTTTCTCTTTATCTCCTTCACTACATGAACCCTATAATTTCAACAGTAATAGTTCAAGAGCAAAACAGCAACAAGGAGGTCAAAAGTGCATCTCATCCTTATTAGTTAGAGGCAGCTCACATTCTGATTCGAAATTATGTGTTTAACAGTATCCAACTTAAGAAGCAGCTTTCCTGTCATGTATCTACAAAAACAAAATCCTTATCAAATTAATAGACAACAACCAAAATACAAAATTAGGTAAATAATAAATGCTAATACTCCAAGGAAGTTGAGATGGAACCAGACTGACCCAGATGCCAGTTCCAGAAAGAGACTTATGGTATGATCAATAACCTCTTTGCACTGCAAATAGAGATTCTCATATTATGAAATCAATATTAATAGCAATGCCAAGGATTCTGAAATCTACAATCCATCACCTTTGTGTAATACTTAAGATTGGTGGCAATCTTTACTACAATAACATTAAGTAGTAGTAGATGATCATGAAGTCCAAGAAGTTCGGATAACCGGGCATATAACTGCTGCAATTACAGTCGACAAAAACAAGAAAGTGACAATGACTGAACTTTCTTAAGAATATATGAAATTTGAAAGTAAAACAGCTTCCCATCCATTACCTTGGAAGAAAGAACAGCCTGGTCACCAATATAACACCTTCTAAGATGTTGTAAAAAAGTTAGTATGGCACGATCAAGTCTTTGCTTGCTCAAATCACTATGCCTCTGAATTATCCAAAAATCAAAATTCAAAACTAAGAAATAGGACAAGACTTTAGTGCATTTAAAAAGGAAGGCTGATTTAAAATAAAAATCAACTACAACTTCATGCTATTATCATTAGTTGAATAACAAGAAAACAAGAGGCAAATGTTTGAATCCGTGATTCAATAGCATAAGGGAGGCTTTTATTATATAAAACTACTATAACAATTACACAAGACCAAGATAACGATGTGGGGACAAGTTATCAACCTATTTTCAAAACTTCTAACTCCCTTAAGCTAAAACTTGTTACAAATGAACCCTAACAAATGAAAAATTAACCAAATAATATATTAGGCCCCTACAAAACATGGTGGCAAAGTCAACTTAGGGATGCTGGAGATGTCGGAGAAATGAAAATTGCTGGAAAGTCAACTCAGCAATGGCTAGAATGACCATCAACGGAAATGTCCAAGAAAGCAAATATACATAGCAAGAACTAAAACTTTTCCAAGTTCAAAAGAACACCAATTGGAAGCTTTAATCTCACGAAAACTCAAGAGACCCAACCAAAGCGCATGTCGGACAAAGTCTGACGGGCCACTATGTAGTTGGGACAAAATTTCAACGAAGCTGTTGAATAATATCTTAGAATATCTTCTATTTTAGGAAATAAATCCCATAATTTTAGGGATTGCACATCGTGGATTAATTAATTAAAAAAAATTATATTTTATTTCCTTTTTAATAGTGATTATAAATCCAATATATGATGAATCGGCTGAGGTATTTCCTTTAAGCCATTTAGAAATTCCTTTCAACATGATATCAGACATACGTTCTGTCCAGCCATCAAAGGAACCTTAGGTCATGCACCAGCCCTTAAGAAACCATAATTTCATATCTATCCCAGCCTGCATGCAACCCGAGGCAACCCTATCGCACCAAAAACCACCCCTGCACCTTTAGAGGCTTCCAATCTGGCACCATCCAAAAGCATCGTCATCAGAAACCCTGCCACACGCCGCCCTCTAGAGCTCCTTTTCTCACGCTGCTATTCTCATTTGGCTCTCCAGAAGGTCCTCTATCAGTTTTGGTGATTAATCTGATGAAATATAAGACTGAAATGTATTTTTCATATATTGATTGACACCCAAAGGGATCTTTATATACAGATTACAAAGTAGTTAAGGAGTTGAAGTAATAAATAAAATACACAGTAACCGAAGAGGCATCACACTACTCAAAGGAACAAGTAGCTAGAAACAAGTAGAAAACTCTAGAATATTCTACACTCCCCCTCAAGTTGGGAGATATATATTGATCATCCCCAACTTGCTAATTAAATCCTCAAATATGGGTTTGTGTAATCCTTTGGTGAGAATGTCGGCTGTTTGCTCCTTGGTAGGTATATATGACAAACATACACTACCCTCCTCCAATTTTTCTTTGATAAAATGACGATCAACCTCCACATGTTTGGTTCTGTCATGATGTACAGGATTTTGAGCAATACTGACTGCAGCCTTATTATCACAATAGAGTCTCACAGGTAGAGAATAAGATATCTTTAATTCTCCAAGGAGCCTTCTTAACCAGATTCCTTCACAAATGCCATGAGCTAGCGCCCGAAATTCTGCTTCTGCACTGCTTCTGGCAACAACAGTTTGTTTCTTACTTCTCCAGGTCACAAGATTTCCCCAGACATAGGTACAATATCCTGAAGTGGATCTTCGGTCCATAGCAGAGCCAGCCCAATCAGCATCTGTATAGATTTCTATCATCCTCTTGTGTCCCCTTTTAAAGAGCATTCCTCGACCAGGGGTGTTTTTGAGGTACTTGAGGATTCTATAAACAGCACTAAGGTGTTTTTCCTTAGGAGAATGCATGAATTGGCTAACCATGCTAACCGCAAATGCAATATCAGGCCGAGTGTGAGATAAGTAGATCAGCTTCCCTACCAACCTTTGGTATTGCTCCCTGTCAACATCTTTTCCATCTTCAATTCCCAATTTAATATTGGGTTCAACTGGAGTTTCTGCAGGCTTGCACCCAAGCATACCTGTTTCTTGTAGCAGGTCTAGAATATATTTCTTCTGAGATAAGGAAATTCCCGCCTTGCTACGAGCAACTTCCATTCCAAGGAAATATTTGAGAGATCCAAGATCCTTTAGTTCAAACTGACTAGCTAAACCCCATTTTAAAGATTTTATTTCTTCCCAGTCATCACCTGTGACAATTATGTCGTCAAGATAAACAATGAGGATAGCAATTTTGCCACTATCGGAGTGTTTAAAAAATAAAGTGTGATCAGTCTGAGCTTGGATAAATCCCCTTTCTTTAACAACACGAGTAAACTTTTCAAACCACTCTCTAGGGGATTGTTTAAGTCCATAAAGAGATTTCTTCAACATGCATACTGAACCATCTCCCTGTTCAAAACCAGGTGGTGGATCCATGTAAACTTCCTCATGTAAGTCCCCATTTAAGAAAGCGTTCTTTACGTCCAATTGATGCAAGGGCCAATCAAGGTTGGCAGCAAGTGATAGTAAGACTCGGATAGAGTTAAGTTTGGCAACGGGAGCGAACGTCTCCTGATAGTCTATCCCATAAGTCTGAGTAAATCCTTTGGCAACCAATCTGGCCTTATATTTGTTGATGTTGTTATCTGCATTAAATTTTATTGTGAACACCCATTTGCAACCTACAGTTTTCTTTCCTCTGGGAAGTGCCACGGACTCCCAAGTTCCATTTTTTTTAAGAGCATCCATTTCTTCAAAGACTGCATCCCTCCATTTAGGGTCATTAAGTGCCTCTTGGATATTTTTTGGTATTTTTGTACCGTCTAATATAGTGTTGAAAGCACGAAAACCTGGAGATAACTTTTCATATGAAATGTGATGAGAAATAGGATGAGCAGTGCAAGATCTAGTACCTTTTCGAAGGGCAATGGGCACATCTAGGTCAGCTGTACCAGTGTTCTCAAGTGAATTGCTGGAACTAGGACTCGGGTCAGAATCCTGGCAGTCTAGAGGATCTTGAGGAGATTTACGCCTGCTGTAGAATTTTCCCCATTTACCGGGAGGATCTCCAGTCTCTGGTACAATTGTTGTCCTTGTCTCCTGTACATGAACTCCCCCTGACTCCAAAGGTAAAGAAACAACAGATGTTTCCAAGGGTAAAGGTAAAACAGTAGAATTATTTGGATTCCAAGACTTGTCTTCATTTATACCAATAGACTCCCCCTGAAGAGAAGTCGAGGGAAAAAATGATTGTGTTTCACAAAAAGTAACATCCATAGAAACAAAGACCTTTCGAAGAGAAGGTGAGTAGCACTTGTAACCTTTTTGATTAGGAGGATATCCTATGAAGACACATTTAACAGACTTATGATCAAGTTTGGACCTTTGATGTGGAGGAATATGAACAAAAACCACGCAGCCAAACAACTTTGGAGGAAGGGAAGAGAGAGCCCGAAAGGAGGGAAAAGAGCGGGTAAGGCAAGATATGGGAGAATGAAAATCCAGGACGCGAGAGGGCATCCGATTGATGAGATATGAGGCAGTCAAGACAGCCTCCCCCCACAGGTATTTAGGGACGTGCATTGTAGACAAGAGGGCTCTAGCAACTTCAACGAGATGTCTATTTTTCCTTTCAGCCACCCCATTTTGTTGAGGGGTGTTAGGACAAGAACTTTGATAGATAATACCTTGCTTGGTTAGGTAATCACCAAGAACAGAATTAAAATATTCAGTACCGTTATCAGTTCGCAGGATTTGGATAGAGGTCTGGAATTGAGTTTGTACCATAGCATGAAAATTTTTAAAAGTGGCTGCAGCTTTAGACTTATCTTTTAGAAGATATACCCAGCATACTCTAGAATGATCATCAATGAAGGTAATAAACCAACGAGTTCCAGATATATTTTTTTCACGAGCTGGGCCCCAAATATCACTATGAATCAATGTAAATGGAGACGAAACATGATAATCTCTAGGGAAATAAGAAACACGAGAGTGTTTTGCAAACTGACAATCATCACAAAAAAAGGAACTTGGTTTTTTGTTGATAAATAAGTTTGGAAGCAGCTTTCGAAGATAAAAGAAATTTGGGTGTCCTAAACGACGATGCCACAACAAAACATCATTACAATCGTCTGATAAACATAAAGAGTGATTTGCAAAAAATCTCTTTTCATGAGAATCTTCTTCAAAATAGTAAAGCCCTTCTTCCTCTCTAGCACTGCCAATCATCAGCCCCGAATCCTGTTCCTGAAAAACACAGGTTTTGGTAGAGAATTTAGCAACACAATGCAATTCAGAGGAAAGTTTACTAATAGAGATAAGGTTACAAGTAAGAGAAGGGACATGAAGGACAGAATTCAGAGTAATATGTTCAGAGAGCTTAATGGATCCCTTTCCCGCAATATTAGAGAAACTACCATCAGCAGTCCTTATTCGTGACTGGTGATAATAAGGGGTATAAGAACAAAACAGGGATGCATTACCTGTCATATGATCAGAAGCTCCCGAATCAAGAATCCAACGACTACTATGATCAACATGGAATGCCATACCTTGTTGAGCAACATGACTAGTTGCCTCAGCAGATTGAGACATCACCTTCTGAAATTGCTCATAATTCTTACCGTTTAAACGGTGGTTAGTAATCTGTATAGTTGGGTTGTCTCCGGAAGACGAAGAACAGGGAAGAGGAAAGACACCGGAAACATTACCGGATGATTTTTCAGAATGCTTATTCTCAGCCTCAATATTTTCAACTTCCATTGTTCAAAATAAAAAAAAAAACAAAAAAGGAACTCCAATCGTTCAGAACCGAAAAGTCACGAAGAGGAACCAACTGGACCCAGCAAGAAGAGTGCTCCAATCGTGATTTAAACCCCCAGAACAGGAAGAGGAAGGCCAGGCGAGCCGTTCTGTGAAAGTCGCGTGACAAACGGAGGCCGGTAGGGCGGCGCGTGGCTCACACGCGCCGGAGAGGCAGTTCTGCAGTGGCGGCGCGTGGCGGCGCGTGGCGGCGCGTTGCTGACTTTCCGGCGACGGGGCTGACGTGGGTCGACTCGAAAATGGCTTCTGAGTCCAATGGTGGCCTTGGTTTCGTGATTGGAGGGGTCCAGATATGGTTTCTGAGTTATTTTAATAAACAGTGAAAAATGGAAAACGGAAGGAAACGTAGAGGTTTACAAGATGACCACAGGATAACCTGCTCTTGATACCATGATGAAATATAAGACTGAAATGTATTTTTCATATATTGATTGACACCCAAAGGGATCTTTATATACAGATTACAAGGTAGTTAAGGAGTTGAAGTAATAAATAAAATACACAGTAACCGAAGAGGCATCACACTACTCAAAGGGACAAGTAGCTAGAAACAAGTAGAAAACTCTAGAATATTCTACATAATCGTTGTTTTCTTGATCGTTTTAAGAGTAAGTAAATGAAGACCTTGAAGTTTAATGATCTTTGGATAAAAGAAAAATTGTGAATGAAAATGAAGTGTGCAAAATCAAACAAGTTTTACGACTATGAAAGCAACAAATGGGGGCAAATAAGAACAAATGATAAATTGAAAGTTGTAAGGGCTGAGTACTATATCAAGAAATTAAATATACAACTTTAGCATTACACTCATCACCACACTTGGGCATACCTATGCATGACCAAAAAAGCCAAAAATCCTACACCAAATAGACCTAGCAGCAATGTATTAAATAAGCAATTGGTTATGGTTAGAACCCAAAGTGTTACTAAGGTATATGTTAGGAGGAAAAAGAAGGCTAACATCAGTGTTACAAAGGTACATGTTAAGAAGAAAGAGAAGGCTAATTCAAGTCACCATTTTCTTCTGATAACTTATTTTCAAAAATAATATGTCTAAAAAACACAGTTACAGCACAACTTTGGCAAGCACCATTTAAGGTGATCAACGTTTTGAAATCCAAAGAAAGCACCAAAGGTTATTTTTAAAGGCTTCTAAAAAGAACTTGTAAAGAATACATTCAACCCAAAAGCTTAAGCTGTTAGGTGAAGACCCATCAATGGTTTATATACTTCTCTAACACGCCCCATCACACAAGAGTCCATTGGGCATGAAGGGTAAACAATGCACAGACTCACCTACCTGTACTAAGAAATTCCACAAGAGAAAGCGGGGGCGGCGAGGATCGAACGCGTGACCACTTAGCACTAAGGCTTTGATGATTTATATTATTCATCACAAGAGCTGTTGGGTGAGGGCCTCTTTAATGATTTATATTATTCTCTAACATGCTCCCTCACAAGAGATTTCATTGGGCTTGAAAGGTGGATGGTGCATCAGGCCCAATCTACCTGAACTAAAAAATTCCACAAAGAAAATGGGAGGCGGCAAGGATCGAACACGGGACACCAAGGATCTGATACCATGTAAAGAACCAATTCTCTATCCATTCTGTTACTCTGCAGGATCTGAGTACAGAGAAAACGATTGGAGTGGGCCGTGAGTCACGGGGTCTTTACTATCTGGTTATAACTCATCCTTCAGTGGCATGCTCTCTCACAGAATCTCCTCAACTTATCCACAGTTGCCTCAGTCATCCAAGTCTATCAAAATTGAAGAAAATGGTTCCTCTTTTATCTAGTCTTCAGTCTTTAGATTGTCTATCATGTCAACAAGGGAAGCACACACGCTCCTCTTTTTTCAGTCGAGACAATAAACGAGCTAATGCTTCTTTCTCTCTTATTCATTCAGATATTTAGAGTCCAAGTCGTACTTTGTCTGTTATAGTCTTTCGATATTTTGTTACGTTTATTGATGATTATTCCATTTGTACCTGGGTTTATTTAATGAAAAATCGTTCCAAGTTAGTTTTCATTTAGAAAAGGTTCTCTACTGAGGTTCATATTCAATTTGGTGCCTCTGTTCATATTTTACATAGTGATAATGCTAAGGAATATGTTTCTTTTAACTTTTCTAATTTCTTGGCTACACAAGGTACTTTACACCAGACTACTTGTCCTCACACTCCACAACAAAATGGGGTGGTCGAACGTAAAAAATGACATCTAAGTGAAACCGCCCAGTCTCTTCTTATTCACATGGATATTCCTCTTCACTTCTGAGCAGATGCAGTACTCGCCTCTTGTTTTCTCATCAAAGCATGCCTTCCTTTGTGCATAACAATGACATTCCCCATAACCTGTTATTTCCAGATGCTCTTCTCTATCCTCTATCCTCTATGCTCACATGTCTTTGGTTGTACCTAGTTGTTGACATCAAAAGGAAAGCCGAAATGATTATTCTGGTTAAGCTTGTAGTGGGTGATTTAATCTTGAATATCCTCAGTGTGTATGCACCCCAAGTGGGATTGCAACCAAATCATAAGAGCCAATTTTGGGAAGACTTGGAGGAGGTTTTGAGGGGGATACCACGAGAGGAGAAGATTTTCTTAGGAGGAGATCTAAATTGGTCATGTTGGTAAAAACAATGGAGGTTTTGATAGAATTCATGGAAGTTTTGGCTATGGCATGAGAAACGAGACTGGGGACGATATCTTGAATGTTGCACTAGCCTACGATTTGATGCTAGCGAACACCTTTTTTCGAAAAAGGGAGTCACGTCTAATCACATATCATAGTGGCCATAGCCGTAGTTAGATTGATTTCTTTATGGCTAGAAGAAAAGATAGAATTTCTTGTGTCAACTATAAGGTCTACCCTGGATCGCTACACCACATAAGCTGGTAGTTCTGGAGGTTCGGTTCAACAAAGTACTTACAATGAGGAAGAGGGCCCAGAACCCAAGGTTAAGATGGTGGAAGCTTAAGAAGGAAAAAGAGTGAGTTCAATGAAAGAATGTTGCATGAAGGACCTTGGGAGTTTGATGGAGGAGCAAATGCAATATGAAATGAAATGGCTATGTGTATTACGAATATGGGAAGAGTGTTGGGAGAAAGCAAAGAAAATGGATTTCATACAAAGGAAACATGGTGGTGGAATGGAGAGGTGCAAGAGGCAATCAAACAGAAGAAGGAATGCTTTAGATCTTTGCATAAAAGTCCCAACGAAAAGAACTTGCAAAAATTTAGATTGGCGAGAAAAATGCAAAGAAAGCAGTGCGGGAAGCTAGAGGCAAGGTTTCCGATGATTTTCATAAAAATCTTGGGAGCAAGGATGGTGAAAAAGGTATATATAAACTTGCAAAAATAAGGGATAAGAAAGGTAAAAACCCCACCCAAGTTAGATGCATCAAGGATGAAAATCAAAAAAAATTGGTAAGAGATAAAGATGTAAATGAAAGATGGATGAACTACTTTAACAAGTTGTTTAATGGGGATGGCGATAAAAGCGAGATGGACTTGGAGGATGCTTATAATGATTTGAATGGAAGATTTGTGCATAGAATTAATACACATGAAGTTAAGGAGACTTTAAAGATGATGAAGAATAATAAAGCCTTGAGACTTGATGGTGTCCCTATTGAACTGTGGAAAGGCCTGCGGGATGTGGCAATAAAATGGTTGGCCAACCTTTTTAATAAGATTCTTTAGACAAATAAGATGCCTGATGCATGGATGAAAAGTATGATTGTGCCGATTTACAAAAATAAGGGAGATATACATAATTGTTCAAACTATAGAGGCATTAAGCTAATAAGCCATACTTTGAAGTTGTGGGAGAAAGTTATTGAACATCGCTTGAGAAGAGACACCAAGGTTTCTATAAATCAATTTGGATTTATGCCAGGAAGATGTACCATGGAAGCCATTTTCTTGATGAGACAATTAATGAAAAGATATCGAGAAAAGAAGGACTTACATATAGTGTTCATAGATCTTGATAAAGCATATGATAGGATTCCAAGGAAAGTTTTATGGTGGGTTCTTGAGAAGAA
This sequence comes from Gastrolobium bilobum, assembly GCF_033153095.1. Taxonomy (NCBI): domain Eukaryota; kingdom Viridiplantae; phylum Streptophyta; class Magnoliopsida; order Fabales; family Fabaceae; genus Gastrolobium; species Gastrolobium bilobum. The sequence continues at coordinate 127,320 of NW_026897136.1, read as the reverse complement.
AAAAGTATCATCAAAGTATGTAATGGCAATCAAGGATATGTATGATGGGGCTACTACATGTGTGAAAGCTTGTAATGGAACATAAAGTTATTTTCCTATCACGGTAGGTGTACACCAAGGTTCGGCTCTAAGTCCTTATCTCTTTGCCTTAGTTATGGATGAACTAACAAAAAATATTCAAGAGGAAGTGTCATGGCGTATGCTTTTTGCAGATGATATTGTGCTTATTGACGAGAACAAAGACAGTGTTAATAGAAAACTTGAATTGTGGAGAAGCACGTTGGAATATAAAGTATTCACGTTAAGTCGGAGCAAGTCTGAGTATTTGAAGTGAGTTTTCTCTGGCAAGAGAGGAAGACTAAGATCCTGTGCATCTACTTGGTCAAGAGGTACCCAAGAAATATGTTTTTAGATACCTACGATCCATTTTGTAAAAAGGAGAAGAGATTCATAAGGATGTAAATCATAGAATCAGAGCAGGGTGGATGAAATTGCGTAGTGCATCTGCATTTTTGTGTGACCGAAAAATCCCCGTTAAATTAAAAGAAAAATTCTATAGAACAGCAGTAACGTCTGCAATGCTATATGGCGCTGAATGTTGGCCAACACATAGACAACATGAGCATAAAATGGGAACAGAGATGAGAATGTTAAAGTGGATGTGTGGTTATACGAGGATGGATAACATAAGAAATGAAGGTATTCAACGAAAAGTAGGAGTACTACCGATGCCTGAAAAGATGAGAGAACATAGATTGAGATGATTTGGGCACATTATGAGAAGACCCCTGGAAGCTCTCGCAAAAACAAAAGTTTGTTACCAAAAGCTTAACAAAAAAAAAAAGAGGTAAATCGAAACTTACTTGGGGGAAGGTAGTAAAGCAAGACTTAATGGAATGGAACATAGATTGGCAGAGTAGACCCGTTGTTATTCCTATGTTCCAGATGGTCCCTTTTTAGGCATTTTACCTCTTCATCTCCCCCTCTTCTTCTTTTCCCTTTCTTTTATCACTTATATATATATATATATATTATTACTATTTTATTTATTTATTTTTATTTTTTATCTTTTTTGAACCCTTTCATATTTTTTATTTGGGTTCATCTACCATTGACCCTAATTAATTTGGTATAAAAGTGTTAATGTTGATTCTCGTCTTCAAAAGGGTTATCGTTGTTCTCCTGATCTTAAACGTTATACTGTTTCCGCTGATATCACTTTTTTTTATCAACAACCCTTTCATTCTATCTCATCTCAGTTTTCACAGGTTCTTCTTGTTCCTTGTCTTGACTTGTATTTACTAGTTGCAGGTGACTCAATCACAGAGGAGCGACCTCTTTCTTCTATCCCTAAGGACCACCCTTTTCTCACCTATTAATGTCGTTAGATTGTGCCTCCTGAGGACTTGACCCTGGCTGACTCATCGCATTCTCCTGTCGACTCTTCCCCTCCGGATCTGTAAAGAACCAATTCAACCCAAAAGTTTAAGCTGTTAGGTGAGAGCCTCTTTAATAGTTTATATTATACTCTAACACGCCCCCTCGGAAGAGAGCCCAATTGGGCTTGAAAGGTGGATGATGCATCAGACCCAGCTTACTTGTGCTAAGAAAATTCACAAAGAAAATAGGAGGTGGCGAGGATCGAACCCGGGACACAAAGGCTCTGATACTATGTAAAGAACCAATTCAACACAAAAGCTTAAGCTGTTAGGTGAGAGCCTCTTTAATGGTTTACATTATACTCTAACAGGATCCTTCACCTATGCTCTTCCCATTGCCCAAAGAAAAGGTATACGTACTACTCGTAACCTTTATCCTCTTTATACCTTTTTGAGCTATGACCGTCTTTCTATTCCTCATTTCACCTTTGTTTCTAGTCTTTCTTCTGTTCCTATTACTCAGACCAGAGGTGAAGCACTTTCCCATCCAAGGTGGCGCCAAGCGATGCTTGATGAGATGGATCTTGGGATCTTGTTTCGGTTGTCAGTGGATCTTAACTGTCAAGGTTGGACGGATGGCCATGTTAACCATCTCAAGGTGTGCTTAGTCGCCAAGAGCTTTACTTAGATTATTGACCTTGACTATAGTGACACGTTCTCTCCTGTCGCTAAGATGGCATCTGTCCGCATATTTCTTGCCCTCGCTGTTGTTCGTCACTGGCCACTCCTTCAACTGGACATTAAAAATGCTTTTCTTCATGGTGATTTACAAGAAGAGATTTACATGGAGCAACCACCTGGCTTTGTTGTTCAGGGGGAGTCTGGAATGGTGTATAGACTTCGTAAGTCCTTATATGGCCTCAAGCAGTCTCCTCGAGCGTGGTTCAAGTAGTTTCAATTCTGTCGTTCAGGCTTTTGGTTTAATCCGTAGTGAGGTTGATCATTCGGTGTTTTATAGGTGCACATCTCCTGATAAGTGCATCTATCTGTTAGTCTATGTCGATGACATCATTCTCAGTGAAGTGATCAAGCTAGGATTGACCAATTAAAACAATATTTGTTCGGTCAATTTCAAACAAAGGATCTTCATTACTTATTAGGGATTGAGGTGACACAGTCTAAACAGGGCATTTCCATTTGTCAGAGGAAATATGCCTTAGCTATCTTAAAGGAGACTGGTATATTAAGGTGTAAGCCAGTAGATACACCCATGGATCCTAATAATCAAATTATTACCCGGACAGGGGGAGCCATTATCTGATCCTGGACGTTCGGAGGTTGATTAGAAAGCTCAATTAACTCACGGTGACTAGACCAGACATCTTTTTTGTTGTTAGTGTGGCTAGTCAGTTTCTTGACTCCCCTTGTGATTCTCATTGGGACGTTGCTGTGAGGATCCTCTGGTACATAAAAAGAGCACTAGGGAAAAGGCTTATTATATTCAGATAAGGGACATACAGAAATTTGTGATTACTCAGATGTCGATTGGGCAGGATCACCTTCGGATAGACGATCTACTTCAAGTTATTGTATCATCATTGTAGGAAACCTGATTTCTTGGAAGAGTAAGGAACAAACTGTTGTCGCCCGATCCAGTGCAGAGGCCAAGTATCGTCCAATGAGAGCTGCCATTTGCGAACTAATCTGGCTAAAGCAGTTGATTCAGGAACTTCATCTTTGTGAACAGAAACAGCCCATGACACTCATTTGTGACAATCAAGTTGCGCTTCATATATCACCTAATCATGTATTTCATGAGTGAACCAAGCACATAGAGATCGATTGTCACTTCTTTCGAGAAAAGATTTAGTCAGGAGAAATCAAAACGGCATTTGTTAACTACAAAGATCTACTCGCAGATGTCTTCACTAATACGCTTAGAGGTCCTCGGGTTGAATACATTTGTAACAAGCAGAGTGTTCACAATATATACACACCAGTGTTCACAATATATACACACCAGCTTGAGGGGGAGTGTTAGAATAGTATGCTAAAGTAGTATAGTGTATATAATATAATAGTCTCACATCTTGTATATGATAAATTAGTTTTTGTACTTGTATATATATATATATATATATATATATATATATATATATATATATATATTCCCTGTGTGCTCGTATTAGACACACAATTATCCAATCTTAAGTGAACTAAACTAAAAACGAGAAAGCAAAATCAGGCTTCAATCAAATATTCAAAAAGTTTTGATCCCTAATGTTCATTAAAATAATTTGCAAGATTAAACAGCACAAAATTAAAAAACAGGATGCCTCAAATAGCAGCAGAGTAAATCTGGACAGAGTCAGAACAGAAAAGACAAAAATCTTTAATAATGAATTAGAATCAATCAAATGAACACAAATATAGTGTTAAAATTTTACAAGTAAATATTCAAGCATAGTGCATAAAATATAACATGTAAAGAAACATATTCCAATGGACAGATCATGCTGTGCCTTTCTAATATTTTCAGATGCATCAAATCTTATCCCTGAATGTTCACATACCTTATTGTGAAATCCACTGTCAGAAATATTAATCAACTGCAGAACACATGCTGAAATCTCCGCATCAAGTATCTCATGTGATTCTCCACTACAATACAGAAAAAAAAAGACAACTCAACAATTGCGGTCAAAAAGTTCTCAGTTTCCATTACAGGGGTGTAAATGGGTCAGACAGCCAATCAAGACCCACGTTGAGCTAGGCCTGACCTAGTATATTTAGTAAAACAAACAAAGATGGACCTAAAAAAGCTTGTTTAGAAAACAAGCCGTAGGCTTACTTTTACAAAGCTTGACCTATAAACCTACAGACCAGTCTCTATCATATTATTTATTTTAATTAAAATAAAATAAAATGATTCTTTATATAATTTTAATTAATAACAGTAAAAAACTGAAGAAAAGAAGAAGTGGAAGAAGTGTTTTATCTGAATAATACTTTCTTGATTCATTGAGAGACCCAATGGGTCCTTTTTATATTGAGTACATCCAACTACCTCAACTACTTTAATAAATATGCAACCTCCAACTACATCAATAAATATACAACTACCAACTACATCAATAAATACTATCTAGAATATTCTACATATTCTATAAAAACTAATTCAACCCAAAAGCTTAAGTTGTGTAGGTGAAATTACATTAATGATTTTTATATATCTCTAACATGCCCCCTTACATGAGAGTTCACTAGGCTTAAAGAGTGGACAATGCACAGACCCACCTACCTGTGCTAACAAATTCCACAAAGAAAATGGGAGGCAGCAAGGATTGAACTCGAGACACCGAAACTTTGATACCATGTAAAGAACCAATTCAACCCAAAAAGCTTAAGATGGTCCAAAACTTTGATACCATGTAAAGAACCAATTCAACCCAAAAAGCTTAAGATGGTGGGTGAGGTTACATTAATGGTTTTTATATATCTCTAACAATAACAAAATTATTTTATGTATTTTTTTTTTCTAATTTTATAGTTATTGAAGGTATAATAAGCTTAAATAGGCTAATAGGCCTAGGCCAGGCCTTTTGATTTTTAAATATAGGACAGACCAAACCTATAATGTAGTTTACACCAAGCTAACAAACCAAACCAAGCATATAATGTAGCCTACACTAGGCTAATAGGCCAAACCAAACTCAACATTTTGTGTAGGCCAAGCTAACAAACCAAACCAAGCATATAATGTAGCCTACACTAGGCTAATAGGCCAAACCAAACTCAACATTTTGTGTAGGCCAGGCCTATTTAGACCAAAGCACAACCCATTTACACCCCTTCCAGCAATGGTTTAAGCAATTACCTAAAACCAGAAATCTGCTTTGTCTTGAGAATTGCAGCAACTATGTGTGTGAACCAAGCAAGTTTGCATTCTGTTACAGAGAGTTCATAACCATCCACAGGAATTTGGAGATTTGCTTCCTTCTACAGACATAATTAATACATATTACAGTGTCAGAACATTTTAAGAGAATTGTACAAAATTTCAGCACTTCATGAAGAACTACTCAATAATACCATATAGCTTTGGATGATAGGCTCCACTATCTTCATTAAATATGAACTGCAACTTTCATACTGAAATTTAATAAAGCAAATAAGATGTTGAAGTGAAGATAATTATTTAAAGAATTGACTCCATCATATTCAACGAAAAACATTTTTCCAAACACAATACAACATGAAACATTTTATACAATAGGAGAAGCATAAAAAAGCATGAACCTGAAATCTACAGAGGTAAGGAAAAAATTCAAGCTGTTCTTGAAGTACTTCAACATTGTCCAGTGGGTTTTCACCAAGTTCATCTGATAGTTCACACTGCAGTAAATGGATGATTAAAGGTTAGAATGAGAATAAATACTTGACTCACTTGGGTTATCCATTTCTGTAAAGAGTATTAAAGCACCTGACCTGCAATGAATCAAATCTTGATGATACAAAACCTTCTATAACTTTAGGCACATATTCATCTAGGAGGATAGGTTTGTCACTCTTTAGATACCGAACAGACGTCACTGATCTAGACCACAAATTTAGAAGGTAGTAAACACTGCTGCCAGCCCACTGAAAGAAGAAACATAGATGTATTAAAAGAAGTTGCTCTTTATGTTTAATACTCAGCCATTTTTTTTTTTTTTAATACAGAAGGCTTAATGAGACAAAGAAAACAGAACATAAGGATAAAGAATCCTCCAAAACTGAGAAAAGCATGACGAATAGAAAACAAAAATGAAATATATATATATCAGTTTAGATGACTCTCCAGTCACTCAGAATATCTGACATACAGATCCTTTAAATCACTAAAATGTCCAGTTCCTTTAGGGAACATCTTAAAATAGTCTAGAAACATACCTTCCAAGAATGCAAAGATTTTAATGTAAACTCTGCTACCAAGCGTATCCAATCACTATAGCCTTCAGCATTCACAAGTTCTGATAACTGCAGCAGAAAACAAAGTAGCAGGATAATAAGAGATTGACTTCATTAACCAAGATAACAAACACTAGCATGAGTGGATGGCCAAGAGGTTACGGTTAAGCTGTTTTAGCATATTAAAGTGAACTAAATCAAGCAAGACTATTAGAGAATATGGAATATATATATTGTCTCTTGTGCAAATACATTGCGACTGTGCTGAGTTAGCACTATCACAATCATGTTGGAGAGTTGCAACAGTCCGTAACTGTTGTAACAGCTACCAGTTTCAGTTATCACTTAGTTACATAACTAATGGAGTCAGCACAACTAAAAAAGGAAGTGCCCGCATAAAAGCAAGACCAAAAGCTATTATTTGGATGTTATCCTCACTTTCATAGTCTTTGTAAGCCAGAGTTGTCGAACCCACTCATTCACAGCAGATCTGGGAGGAAATACACAACTATTTCCACTCTCATCACTGAGCCAAGTCTCACCAACTTCGTTTTGAGATCAAAAACACAGAAACAGGGATGCATCATTTCTGAGTATCCATTCAGAATCAAGGCACTCAGTGTCCATCGGAAAACTAGTTACATCCAGAGACCATGTTGATTAAATCCTCGAAAGTCTTCGCAAGGAGTATGATGCCTTTGTAACTTCAATCACCCGCAGATCAGAGCCATGCACTGTTAGCAAAATTGAATTGAAACTCTACTTACTCAGGAGGCACGCATTGAGAAGCATCGTCAATCTACACTCGCAGATGTATTATCTGCAAATATTACACAAGTTTCTTAAAAATAGTTTCATTGAATTCAGTCCAGAGCCCACATTAGTGGTTTGTCACCTAACAATCCAGAAGTGAATTCCTCAACTCCTCCCTTCCCGGACCCAAACTACGATGCTTGTTGTAAAAAGAGTAGTATAGAGTAGTTTAACGTGAGGGACGAAGTCCTACATCATGTATATGTCTTTGTAATTACTTTTTAATCAGTTATATAATGGAGCCTCCGTTGTGTAGTTGAAACACACGGATTTCAGTATATGCCTCTCGCGTCCTAATACTTAACATGGTATCTGGAATCTAAGAGAGGAACCCTAATTCGTGTCTTTTCGATGGGTCCACTGTCTACTGAGAAAAAAAAAAATTCCAAAAATTGTCACCCCATCAACTTTCAACCACAATCCTTCTTCGGCAGCCATTCAAAAGCCTTTGACCGGCGTTGACCATAGTTGATCTGTGACTTTTTTGGCTTTTCAGCAAATTTTTCTGTGCATGTTTGTCTCTCCAGCATGCCTAATGACCAAATCTAGTCCTTTTGCCCCACCAGGGGTTGCCTTGACACTTGTGGCTTCCAACACAACTGCTTCAGCTATGCACAAAGGTAATAATTTTACTAGAGAAACTCCATCTCTTGACTGTCTCAGTCGTGCTTGCTCTGTCCAGGATTCTTCGCTCATTATCCAAGCCCAACTTGGTCATCCCGGATTTGGTAAGCTACAAAAGATGGTGCCTCATCTATCAAATTTGTCTACTTTGCAGTGAGTCATGTCCTTTAGGGAAACATATGTATAGTTTCTTCACTGAAAATGTCAATTGTCAGGCTTTATCTCCCTTTAGTTTGGTTCATTTTGATGTTTGGGGCCCAACTCGTAATGAGTTCACCATGGAGTTTAGATACTTTGTTGCATTTATTGATGATTATTCTCAGCACACTTTTTTCATTTAATGAAAAATCAGTCCAAGTTATTTTCTATATTTCAATAGTTTTATTATGAAATTCACGTTCAATCATAGTTATCAAATGCGGATTGCGGCATGTCGCGGCCAACCCCCAAAAACGCTATAGCGTTATAGCGGGTTACGGTTGCGGAATAAATATATGACAAAAATATTAACAAAAAGAAACATTTTTTAAAGGCAGAGATTACAGAAGTGACAGAGAGAGACACAGATAAACTAAAAAACCCTTAAATTTTGTCTGTTACACATTTAAATTTAGGACAAAATTGACATTTTGCCTTATGATAGCAATATGACCGCAAATGCGATCGTAATGGCCGCTATTGCGTTCCGGTGCAGCGCGGTTTCTTGCGATGAGTCACCGCAACGCCCATACGGCACGGCTCGCGGCGCTATTGCGGTGCAATTAACTACTATGCACTCAATATGATGTTCCTAGTAGCATTTTTTGTAGTGATAATGTACGTGAATATTTGTCTAACCAACTTCAAAATTTTATGGCCTTTCACAGCATTCTTCACCAAACGTCTTGTACTCATACACCCCAACAAAATAGGGTCGCTAAACAAAAAACCAACATCTCGTTGAAACAACTCGAACATTGTTACTCCATAGGCATGACCCTTACTGATTTTGGGGTGACAATTGCCCTCACTACATGTTGTCTCATCAATCAGATGCCATCCTCTGTCACTGATAACCAAGTATCTAATTCTGTGTTATTTCCCCATCAACCTTTGCATTCCTTGGCCCTCCGTGTATTTGGTTCTACTTGTTTTATCCACAAACTTAGTATTGACCTTGATAAATTGGTTGCTTAGTCCTGCAAGTATGCCTTTCTTAGTTACACTTAGTCCCAGAAAGGTTGCAAGTGTTACTCTCCCACTCTTCGCCGTAAACTAATCTTAGCTGATGTTACCTTTTTTGTGTCAGATCTTTATTTTCGGTCCTCTTCATTTACCCCCAAGTCAATCTCAACTATCTTACCGCTTCCTCCGATCTCGGTTAAGTTCACACCACCACCGACACCACCACAACCACAGTTTCCTCTAGCCCAGGATGACCTAGTTTCTATTTGCCCCTTACAGGTCCATCACCGTCAACCACCTCCACCACTTGAGATTTCACTTGCTCTTACTGCTGCTGAGGTTCCTGCAGACTCTGCTCCGGCACCTTCTCCCCCTCCCCCCAAGCCCTAGCCCGGCCTTTCCTCCCGACAATGCCAAACTCATTGCTCTTTGCAAAGGTATTCATACTACTCATAATCCCTCATTCTATTAGGTGATTTTGAGTTATTATTGGCTTTCAACTTTGCATTTTGCTTGTCTTTACTTGGGATATGGTTCCCTTTCCTTTTAGGAAGTTTGTTGTTGGTTACGGATGGATATACACTGCCAAAGCTAGTCTTGCTAGTCTTGATGGTCATGTGGACCATCTCAAGGCTCAGTATGCTCCACACGTCACTTTCATATTGATGCTTGCCCCCGATTTACTTGGTTTTATCCCTGAAACTAAAGTAAGAAATACTCACAAATTTTTACCAATTTTGTGCACGTTTGAAATACAATTGTCCACCAAACTAAATGTGTACAAAGAGAGACGGGAAAAGAATATTGCCATTTTCTTCATTGTCCTCTCTAACCATATGAACACTTATAGAGTCACCTGTCACCACATACACCACCAGAACAGGATTGTTGAACGCAAACATAGGCACAAAGTTGAGATGGGCTTAACTCTCATGGCTCATGCCTCCCTACCTCTAGAATTTTGGGATTCCTCCTTGTTTGTATTATAAATTATCTTCCCACTATAGCCTTAAACAATAACATTTCCTATATCAAGCTTTATGCAAATCTTCTTAATCACAAGTGCTTGAGAACCTATGATTGTGCATGTCACCCCTTCCTTTGTCCATACAACCAACACAAGTTAGAGTTTAGGTAAAAGAAGTCAAAGGAGTGTGTCCTTCGTGGGTACTCAACTCACCACAAACTATTGAAAGATGTAAAACAAAGAGTTTTTTGAATTAATACATTTGATTTACACAGATAGGGGTATTTATACAAGAGTAAATGAGAGAGAAAAAATGGATAAGAATAACTCATCAATGAGTCGTCAGCCCTATCCTATAAAAGCAATTTCAAAATTCAAATTCCTATTAAAAGAAAAAATCAATCACTAATAAAAGTGGAAAGATCCTAATCCTGATTTTCTACACTCCCCATCAAGTTGGAAGGTAATGTTGATCATTCCCAACTTGCCAATTAGATCTTCAAAGGTTGGTCGGTGTAGGCCCTTAGTGAGGATATCTACAGTCTGCTCGTTGGTAGGAATATACATCATACACACACTTCTATCATCTAAAAATGGCGATCAACCTTCACGTTTTGTTCTGTCATGATAAACTGGATTTTGCACAATACTGACAGCAGCCTTATTATCACAATACACTGTGACAGGTAGGGAAAAAGAGATCTTCAATTCCTCAAGGAGTCTTCTTAACCAAATTCTTTCACAAATACCATGGGCTAAAGCCCGAAATTTTCGAAATGGTTCTTGACCCATAAAAGGTAACATCTTCTAAGATTAGTTCTTTTGGGTGAAATGTTTTCTTCTCTAATCTTATCTCACCCAACAGCTTAAGCTTTTGGGTTGAATTAGTTTTTTACACTTTTTATTTGCTACGTTGACACACATGATACACAACTACATACTAAGCCATTGTCTCGTAATTCCTAAGAAGAAAACAGACTATGTCATCCTTTTATAAGTGTGAAAAATGCCTACTCACCCTCCAATTATGGAGCAAGATAATCCTATAGCAGCTTGGGAATAGAGGCAAATGTTGTCATAAGACAAGTAGAAACTTATAAAACAAAGGTCCATTCTCTAACGTGTAATCAGGCTAGGAGTTTGCATCCTTTTCAAAATCATTGATTATCTTCATAAGGGTAGGACTCTTTGGGGCTTCCTCGCCATCTATGTTCTCATATTAGCGTTCCTAATTACTCAACTTGTTGTTTGGGTATATCCGGAAATATACTTTACAAACCGTAGGTTCTCTTTCACTCCAACTGCCAATCGTATCAAAGCTCAAAATTCTTGCCCTCACTCCCATTGTAGTTGATAATTCTTGAACTAGATAATCTAATTTCTCAACTCTAACCCTAAGCAAATAGTAAAGGGGTGATCCCAGAAAACAAAAATTGTCTAAAGTTCAATGAAATATGAATACATGTTACGAAAGATGCACAAAGAACCTGAGAGACTATATGACTCACCTGATAATTTACTTTAAAGCGGCCGAGAAGACGACAAAATGCATGATAGTTATCATGATCAGAAAGACCTGCATTGCAAAGAAACTATAGCATCAGCAACCGTCTACATTTATATACATTGAGTGCAAAATTTAGTAGTGATCCAAATCTATAGATATAGGGAATGACTGCGAAATTTCGCAGAGATAAAACTATTTTTTGGATTGCGATGCTTAAAGAAATAATACTAATGACATGATGCAAGCTCATCGGCTACATGTGGCTCATTCCCCTAATATTTGCTTAATGTATGGTTCCAGTTCAGAATCAATTCCACATATGTTCTCACATTGATCTTCAGTTTCTTTTATGAAAATCCTTATTTCAAATTTTTTGTGCATGTTAGGTATATCCCAAGTCCTTAAACTATTTTTTCCTGATTAACTTTAATAGTTTAAGTAGATATAAAGTGGGAAATTTTTGTGAAATGTGTATCTCTTTCGTATATTTGATGGAACACTTGATCTAGGATAAGTTTAGGTAAATAAATTCTGCTAGATGTATACCACATCGCAATTTTAATCAGGTTTCCCTAACAAATATGTAGAGTGACCGGGCAATGGTTAAATTATTTTCCAATTTTTCTTTGTTGTTTTCTGTTTTGTTCTTTTACTAATAAGGATTTCTTACCCTGTATTATTGTTAAAGTATATATTAAGACTATCTAATTGCAAACATAATTGAAGTCTACAACATAACTGCATATATTTAACTGCAAACCTAGTTTGAATGTGGTAGCTGCATTTCCCATTCCTTCAAGTTGTTTATACCTCTTCCTAGTGTATACCCTTACTATAGGAGGTCACCCATCAATACTTCCCCCAAAAACATTCACCTTATCAAGGTGAAAATCTAATGGAATTGTTGTTGGATGGAAGAAAATAACTCCCAAGTGCTTTTAAAAGGAAGGGATTCGCATTTGATCAAGACTTCAATCTGGCAAGCACCATTCATACAGGTTTCAAGGACTTCTTTAAGTTTAACAAGTAGTTCAAATTCTACACAAAGGATTGGGGGCAGCGGCTGAGGTATTGCAGTGCCAATAATTGCTTGTTTGAAAAGAGATAAATGAAACCAGATGTATCTTGCGATATTCGATAACTCCAACTTATAAGTGGCCTTCCCAATACATTGTAGTACCTTAAAAGGACAGTAGAATAGGGGACTCAATTTCTCTTCCTTTTTTAGCTAGTGACTCATAGGGTTTCAATTTAAGATAAACCACCTTATCCAGATTAAAAGTGACTTCTGTTTGGCTCATATAAGCAATAGGTCGATCTTCTTGCATCAATATCGCTCCAATCCCCATTCTCAAAGCATCAGTGATTACCTTAATTGTTTTAGAAAAAATCGGTAGCGAGAGCTAGAATCAGAATTGCGCTCATTGCCTTCTTATGAGTATCAAAAGCTAATTGTGCTTCATAGCACAATTAAAAATCATCCTTCTTGAGTAGAAAAGTAAATGGTCAAATGAATTTTCTAGTCTTTTACAAACCTTCTATAATAATCCGTCAGCCCAAAAAATCCTCAAAGTCCTTTGACAACTTTAGGAATTGGCCAATTCATCATTGCAACTAGGGATATGCAAAATAACCAAAAAACTCAACCGAACCATTAACTGAACCGAACTGCACTTAAAATAACCGGTATTTAAAAACCAGTTCATCTGTTCATGAACCGAACTAATTTTTAAAACCAGTTCAAGAATTGAACCGATACGAACCATTTTCCAATCGAACCGAACCGTTTTCAAACCGAACCGCTTTTCATTACTTTATTTCTTTATTTTTTTAATTTTTTTTTCAAAAAAAATTAGACCCAAACCGGTTCCCAACCGAACCGTTTCCAACCGAACCGGTTTTAAACTAAACCAAACCGTTTTCGAACCGAACCGTTTAAACCAATTCGGTTCGATTTTTCAAAAAATTTGTTCGATTCGACCCATGCACACCCCTAATTGCAACCACCTTCTTAAGATCAGCTTGAACCATTTCCTTGCAGATAACATGCCCAAGATATTCTACTTGATTTTGACCAAAACAGCACTTCTTTCAATTGGCAACAAGCCAGTGTGCTCTCATGATTAGAAAGACCTCCCTCAGATGGTGAAGATAATTTGGCAAACTTCTGCTGTAAATTAGTATATCAGTAAAGAATACCAAAGCGAATTTTATGAGAAATGGCTTCAATATGTCATTCAGAATAGCCTGAAAGGTTGAAGGTGCATTGGTTCATCCAAAAGACATAACTAAGTATTCATAGTACCCATAATGAATCCAAAAGTGCTATCCTTGGGATATCACTCTCCTTTCATTTGGTGATAACCCATTTTAAATCCAGTTTAGAAAATGTGGTAACTACCAGATTCATCCAAAAGCTCCTCAATAGCTAGAATACGAAATTTGTACAAAATAATCAACTTATTTAGAATTCTATAATCCATGTATAGTATCCATCCTCCATCCTTCTTCTTGACAAATATAATAGGGCTATAATAAGGGTTGATACTTGGTCGAATTACCCCAGAAGATGGCATCTCATTTATTAATTTCTGAATTTCATTTTTTTGATATTAAGGATACATATATGGCCAAATGTTTGTCACATCTCCTCTGTCTTGTGATTGCATGATCTTGTTTCCTAGCAGGAGGTAACCACTATGGAGTACGAAATAAATCTCTTGGAAAGGCTCCTCAAGTTCATTCCATTTTGCTTCCTGCTCAATTGCTATATTTGTTTTTGATATTTGCTCAACATAAAATCCATTGCCATCATTCTGCAATGCTTACTTAATAGCTTTGAAATATGCCAAAATACAAAACAACGAAGATTCCCCCTTTAGGATAACCTCTAGACCTTTTTATCAAATTTTATAGTTAGCTCCTTGAAATTTGCCTTAATCTCTCCAGGGATTCTCAACCATTCAAGACCTAAAACCACATATGCTCCCCCCAAGTCAAATAGAAACAGATTTTGTTTCATGTGCAGTCCTTGTAGCAAAACTAGGACTTGCCGACATACTCATTGGCATTGAATTCGATGGTGATCCACAATCTCAACATAGTACCTCAGAGTTTCTGCCATAACAAGCATAAGCTTTATAGCAATATTAGTCCCAATGAAATTATTGGAGGCTCAACAATCAACGAGTACTATCAATGCTTCCCTTTTTATATGCCCCCAAAATTTAAGAGCATGGGTCGAAGTATGACTCAGGGAAAATTAGGATTTCATAGGTTTGTTAAACCCACTTGCAGATGGAAAAGATCTACAAGATAGTCAAAGAAAAATCTTAACAAGCTTCAATTCAAAGGATAATTGAATCCAAGAAAATTCAAAATTCAGACTCAACCAACACAGACGCACAACAGCCAAATCATTCTAATAATCCATCAAAGGCAAGGTAAAGGAATTCAAGTGCAACAAAGCACAGAGTGCGCAATCTAACTTACTACAGGCTAAAGGAACAAAAGGGGCTCTATTTCAAGTGCGGGCAGCATTATATCCCAACCTACCAACATCATGACAAACTCAAGCTTCTTGTTTGGGAGGATGAAAATCTAGGGAGTTCTTTTGGGAATTTTCTTGCAGTGGAAGTATCTAAGGAGTTGGAAACCAAGGAACTGGTACTCCATAGGGTAGACTATAATTGTTTGTCATCCAAGGATGCTTCTCAGTCCAGCATAATGAAGTTGGAAGGGAGCGTAAGAGGATTTTCGATACTCATTCTCATAGATAGTGGGGCTAGCCACAATTTCATCACTACTAAGTTTGTGACATACCTGAACCTACCGGTGGAGAAAACCAAGAGTTATATGTCAACCTTAATGATAGGAGCAAGCATCGATCTCAAGGGCTACGTGTTGGAATAGACCTTCGAATTGGGTAGCACCAACTTTTAGGTGGTAACGATTTAACTTGTAAATAGAATGGTTGGAGACCCCTGGAAAGGTGAGGGGAGATTGGAAAAAGAAAACCATGCAATATGTAGACCAGGGACGAGAGACTGTCATTAAAGGTTATTAGGTGCATAAAACAAGTCCAAGTATAGAGCAACAAAGTTTATTACAAGGG
This sequence comes from Gastrolobium bilobum, assembly GCF_033153095.1. Classification (NCBI taxonomy): domain Eukaryota; kingdom Viridiplantae; phylum Streptophyta; class Magnoliopsida; order Fabales; family Fabaceae; genus Gastrolobium; species Gastrolobium bilobum. The sequence continues at coordinate 111,802 of NW_026897136.1, read as the reverse complement.
ATGGATGAGTCAGGTGAAGAAAGTCCAAAGGAGAGTCCAAGTTCTCTCTAACCTTCAGCTGAATCCGCATGGTAAAATTCGGAACAAATAGAGCAGTTAGAGACCTTTTTACAGCAATACTAGCAAACCAAGAGACCTTCCACCCCCACCCCCACCCCAATAAAGGCAAAGATCATGCAATCACACTTCAGTCTTCAGCCAAGTTCAGGCCCAGTTTGTGTAAGCCCATACCGCGATGCTCATCATCACAAGGATGAGATAGAAAGACAAGTTAACGAGATGTTGCAAGGGATCACTAAGCATTGTAATAGCCTTTTCTCAAGTCCAATGCTTTTTTTAAGATCAAGCTCAATGATTTCGGTTAAAATGGAGGATGGAACTTGCGAATGTGCATGGACTATCGAGCTTCAAACAAAGAAACAATGTCGAACAAATACCTCACCCCACCATAAGCGAATTGTTGGATGAGTTACATATAGCTAGCTATTTCTCTAACAAGGGTCAAGGGAGGGAGGACACTCATAAACCTATTTTTCACACACATAATGGCATTAAAAGTATTTAGTCGTACCATTTGGCCTCGTGAACGCCTCTTCCACAATTCAATCTACCATAAAAAACCATTTTGACCTTGGCTCAATCGTAATATCTTGGTGTTTTATAGGCCCACGTGGATACAACATCTAGATCACTTGGTATCGGTTGTATTTGTTACAAGAAAACATATATTTGCCAACAAAAAGAAATGCACTTTCGGTCACCATTCTGCTGATTATCTAGGCCATGTGATCTCCTATGCGAGAGTGGCCATGGATCCTTCCAAGATCCAAGCAGTCCGTGATTGGTCAACTCCAGGGTATGTCACTGGAGGGACGGGGAGAGTTCCTACGCAAAACCGGTTACTACTTCAGGCAATTTATCAAAGACAACAAGAAGATAGTCCAACTACTTTCTGAATTAACTAAGACGAAAGGTTTTTGGTGGAGTGAAGAAGCTTAAAAAGGCCTTTGATGATCTGAAGCGGCTTACTTATTTCTAATGTTTGCCATACCCAATTTTACTAAAGAGTTTGTCATAGAGTGTGATGCCTTTGGTTAACGCCTGGGTACAGTTTTAATGCAAGACAAAAACCAATAGCATATTTTAGTAAGACTTGCTCCAAACCATGTGACTAGTTTAAGAGAAGGAAATAATAGTATTAGTATTGGCAGTTCAACATTGGAGGAACTACCTTCTAGAAAGGCCAGCCAAGGTTTATACGGACCAGAGAAGCCGAGAGCACCTGCAGCACCAACACATCACCATAACCAATCAACACTATTGGTCGTCCAAGCTAATGATGCACCAATTTGAATTCATAAATAAGCATGGACAAAAGAACAAGGCAGCATAGGCTTTATCAAGAATGGGAGAAGCCAAGGAATCATTTAAAATCACTTCCAGCCCTTACTAGTTGGATTTAGAGAAGGTAAAACGAAAGTATGAATATGATCCTACCTTGGTACAACTACTCGAATCCTTAATGAGGGTGTCTCCTCACCATGCTTAGTGCTTCAATGGTGAACACAAGAATGAATGGCAAATTAGGAAAACAATAGGTTGAGCTGGAAAAAGTCTCTCGAGGCGATGCCCATGATTGACACAAGACATAAAAATCTTATTTTGATGGATTCATGAGCTTGCATGTTCCACAGCGGTTAGGGCTCACTTGACCACAACAACTGTAACTCATCAGGTCAATTTTTGCAATTGCCAATCCGGGTTGAACCTAACTCAATTTTCATCTTCATTCCACAATGAATCCAGCTTGCAGGCTTTTCAGATCAGAGAGAATATTATGCAAATAGTTTTCAATTGCAAGTTTAGTTTCAGAGATTGAAATCTAGTGAGTTCCTTACGGTAAGTATGAATCATTTCATAGAGCGAAAAGGAGTGTTCATTACTGTGTACGGTTCGTTTGGGGATGGGCACGCCATTTGTTCCCTCACCCAATATGAGGCAGGTCTATCAATCCTACCCTGAACGCATTCCCAGTATCACATATACAAATAATAAGGCAAGATATGTTGTTGAGAGGATGGACGCTACACTTGAGGGATAAAGTTCTAAATCCTTCTAATCACTGTAGAAGGCAACTTATTGACCAAGTTGTATCTATTGCGCTGCTTGAAAAAACAAGCAGGAACATGCTCCTGCAGTGATAAAGGCTTAGATGACAACTACTATGCCTCGTGATTGATTGAGCTTCTTGAGAAGATTGTCCTTCAAAATTCTACAGTCAATGACGACTTCAATTTGCAGAACCTTCTTATTTTGAAGGAAATGATTTCAATTAGAAAAACCACCTTATTTTGAAGGCAATAACGGTTGATTCGTCCAGAAGTTATACAAGGAGGCAAGTGCAATTCTCAAAGAAGTTTAATGTATTGCTGGTTAATATTCACAGCAATAGATCTATTGAGCTTGCTACCAGAGTTGAAAAGGAAGCAGAATTTTATAGCAATTGTACTCCCTTTGTCTTGAGGGAGAAAAACAAAATAGTTGATAAACTCAAGCCCGTAGGAATCAGTGGTCCAGTTGTGGAGTAGCATATGGAAGCACAGTAGAAAGAAGGTATACTAGCTGAGGTTAGACAATTCGGTGGGCAAATACAATGCTAATACACCTTGAAAAATTTCCTTCAACAAACAAATCGGGTGTGCTTGGGCGCTGGGTAAAAATTAGGGTATATGATATGAAGACATATATAGAAACTTATTCTGTTTTGCAAAATGATGGAACTAGTGCGAAAGGGCAATATGGAATCCTAGCAGTGTACAATAGAAAAAGGTAGGGGGATCATTAGCACTTACTAAGTCAGCACATAGGCAGTTAGAAGAGAATATTTGTTAGGTTGTTGAGTGGCAGTCCGTTAAAGCCAAGGAGCAAGCTCCAGCAAGGGATAAATAGAGGCTAGCTAGGATCGTTAGGCACTTTGGACCGGATCATTGAATTATTGTTATATAATTGTTATAGTCAGTCAATATAATAGAACATCTGTTATTCTATTTATGAGACACGGATTTCAACATATATCTCTTGTTTCCTTGTTATTCAACACTATCTTTCAAGATCTTAATAGCAAAGACAAAACACCAATGCCTGGAGACAAAATTAGACAATGCTCCAAGAACATTAATTTAGACTGCTAGACACACACTAAGATTAAAGAAAAAATAAGTATAATCCAGTTTACCTATTCCAGTTTGCAAAACTTCTTTTGTGCCCTGCATTAAGTGAGACAAAAACTTCAATCGAGCAGAATCATTGGAAAACAAAGATCGTCTAGTAGAAGCAAGACGCAACAAGCACTCCAATGCCTACAAAAGATAATGATAAATAAAGTGAAAAAGCAATAATAAATAGAGGTGAGACAACCTAATAGATCACCATATAGAAGTTGGGAAACAGACAAAATGCATCAATAAAAATTCTTTTCATACTGAGATAAAATGGATTACCATCATGATCAGAACTCCGAAATCAAAAGATCCAGCGCAAATAAACTTTACATTTTACAGATGCTCACATTCATTTATATTTATGTTCAAAAAGTAATTGGGTAAGAAATAAAATAAAAGGACAAAACTCAAATATTATATTCAATGATCAAATAATATCATACTCACAGGTTCAGTAAGCTGAGTAAGGAACAACGTATACCAGCAAGTCAACAAGATTCTTAACATTAAACAAGACCCCAGACATATAACAGTTATATACGTAGAGAATAACAAACCATGAAATAGTATTAAACCAGTAATAACAATTTCAGGTATGACAAACAGAAACAAAATAAAGGAAATCACCATGGCAACAGACACCAATACAACATGACAACACTCTGCATGCGTGTTCATTTTACAATTTTGGAAAGAAAAAATCAACTCTTTTAACAGAAAAGAAAGTAGCTACAACATAGGGACCTTGGTAAGGAAGCTGATAGGAGACACCCCATCACTAGGGTGTATGCTACTAGGTGGGGCCCAGAGAAATATCGTAAGCAAGCCAAAGCCATGTGGGAGAAGGGGGATAAGAGGGGAAGGAGGGGGAAGGAGAATTGTATTGGATATTTTGTGGGAGAGTCCAGAGCCTCTTGAATGCTCTGGGATTATCTTTTTCTTTCATTTTCCTTCTGTTATCTTGTAATTTATGCATACCATTTGCTGATATCAGTAATGTTCAATATAATATACAAGTTTCTATCTCAATTCTTGTTCAATCTCTACTCAGATCCTATCAGAAGCTAAGGGCCGATAGATTATATTACTTAGGTTGAGGGGAAAAAGTAAAGAATCAAAGTCAAAAGAACTCTTGCATGAGGAGGTGTGTTAAAGACATAAAACCACTCATAAACCTTCACATATAAGCATAAGCTCTTAGCAGAGTTGGTCCCTCACAATCTGATTCAGAATAATCTGTTACTAAAAGTTTGCAATTCTATAAGGTCAGATAGGGTCGATTAAAATAAATATAATCACGCAGCTGAAAGAACCGAAAATGACATTCCCTTGGGAACATTTTCACAATGACACCATTCTAATACATTTTATCGAGTTAACATATGCAACAATAAAGGTCCCAAGATCTATAATAATATTTCTTTCTGTACCATAAAAAAAGAAGAAATAACTCAAGTTATTAATAGTGAATATAATTCATTAATTGCTAGAAAATAAAAATAATGTATCGAGTTAAAACTCCTTAGAAGGCATTGACTCTCCCATCAAAGGGAACAAATATAAACAAACCTCTTTTGAAAATGATTGATTCATTGCATAATAATCAAAAAAGATTTGCAGTGTTGAGGACTCCTCAAGGGCAGGCTTCCAAGAAGATGGAACCTGTACAACCAATGCCAATTCCGAATTAAGAACTGCAAACTAGAGAAAAGCAAAGAACAACCATCTACTGACTCAGGAATATACCTGAACTGTACCAATCTCATCTGAACTTTCGTCATATGATGTCCCCATAAAATCAAATGATAAGCAACTAAGGGAAAGCATAAGAGACAGTTCCTGCAACTTGCTCCCAACTGCAAGTTTTACAGAAACAAAGCATAGTTACTAAATTCAAAATATGGAATAAGATGGAACTTTAAAAATGATTGTATAGTTCTATCGCTGTCATAACAAACGTTTAATATACCATCAGTTTTTAACTGGAAGAGAGAGGTTAATGATATCTGGAATATCTGGAAAAGTGATTGATCCCTAAAAGAGCTCGCTATCCTCCGTTGACGAGTAGCAGGTAAACCAGGATTGAGCTGAAAATACAAAAGAATACAAACATATAAGTAACAACAACAAAATCATAAGTTCAAAACCAAACTAGTTTTTCATCAGCACATGACAATGCCCCAAAGGATTCAAAAAGCAAAAGGTATCCAAGGAAATAGATTAGAAAAATAAAAAATAAAGTCCAATACCATGGGATAAAGTCCATTCTCCTTTACTGTTAACTTTGCCAAAAATTATGCTCAGAGATAGAAGAACCCAAACCTCAACATTATTAACAATTCTAGATTTCAAAATCTGTAAAGACCTATAAACAATCATTTCATACATAAAAAGTCATATCCTAAGGGGATTCTACCATCTCTTTGCTCCAATTTCTTTGTCAGTATAATAAATAATCCACTCCCATTGTCTTGCGAAGGAATATAAACACCTCAAGAGTCCAATACTAATAGAGTACTATTTGGTGTAAATAAATAGCGGATTAGCTATAAATGAATATGCTCTGACATGACGATAGAAAGAACACTTCTGAAGAAGTAAAGAAAATGTGTCCATAAAGTAACTTAAGCATTGTATTTGAAAGAAGGAATCTGAATAATATTGATTGGTTACACTATTTATAAAGACTAACAAGCCTAATGGGCCAAAGGGAATAAATCCAAAAAACTAATAAAATAAAATACAACAATTTTGATTATTTACAATACTCCCCTTCAAGTTGAGGAATGGATATTTATCATTCCCAACTTGCTAGATAGTTCTTGAAATCTATCGGTAGGAAGCCCTTTAGTCAAGACATCATCTAATTGACAACTAGAAGGAATAAATAGTAATCAATCCGATGTTTAGTTTCATGGGTCCGTCAAATTTCACTTTGAGATCATCTAGAATGATTTTCAGCCATAAAATTCACAAATACCTAGGGCCATGGCTCGAAATTCTACCTCTGCACTTAACCTAGCAACCACATTTTGCTTTTTACTCCTCCCTGTTACTAGGTTTCCATAAATAAGCATACAATAGCCCGAATAGATTGTTAATTAGTCAAAGACCCATATTAATCAGCGTCAGAATAAACTTCTAGAGATAGAGTTGCCCTTCTCCAGAATAACAATCCACTGCCTAAAGTGGACTTAAGGTATTGGATAATCATGCCTACTGTGTGCATGTGTTTTACCCAAGGGTCATGTATAAACTAGCTAACAATACTAACTACATAAGCTAGATCAGGTCTAGAATGAGTTAGATATATCAATCTTCCCACCTGTTGGTTTGTCCATTGTCAATAGAACATCTATCCTTTTCATTCCCCAATTCGTGATTCTGCTCAATAGGAGTACCGGAAGATTTACATCCAAGCTTCCCACTTCGTTAAAAAAGATAAAGGATATACTATCGCTTACAGATAAAAATATCTTCCTTTGAATGGGCTACTTCTATCATAAGAAAATATCTCAACTTCCCAAGATCTTTAACTACGATTTAGCAGTCAATTTCTATTGCAAAGCACATTTCTGAACTATATCATCCCTTGTGATAATAATGTCATCAACATAAGTGACGAGAATAGTAACCTCACCTCCTTGGGAGTGTGATACGACACCAGTACCAAAAGAGTATTATAGGAAACGTTATAGCATATTCCCATCTCTCAATACGTAGTAGAAAATATTTTAGAAGTGGATATGGATAATAAATACAGAGGAATGTGAAGTGTGAGGGCATCTTGAATCTTGGACTTGGATTGGAATTGGGAGAGAGTGAGGCCTCTCCAATTATCTCACATTATCCTTTATTGTTATTTCCTTTATTGTTATTTCCTTTATTGTTAGTGCTTTTTCCAATTCATTGTAATTTCCCTTTTGCTGTAATAGATTCTCTATTTTACTGCCATTTGGGTGTATTGTCTCTTGATTTCCATGAATATATAAAATCTGACTTTTCAAGCCAAATATTTCTCTATAAATTGTTTTTAATTTTGTAATTGACTTGGAGATTCCTATCAAATTGGTATCAGAGCTATCCAATCCGGATAGCTGTGAACCACACCAATCAGGAAAGAAAAAAAAATGAGAAATCAATTTTATAAAATTAAGATTCCTACGTTTTCTGGGTGAGAAGAAGCTTGGGGATGGTTGATTCGAGTTCAGTAATACTTCAAGGCAAAGGGAATTCCGGATACTAAAAAGTCATCGGAAGCTAGAAAGGCGTTCCCCGGTCAAGCTCGAATCTAGTACCGATTCTGGATCTGGCATAACCTAAAAGCTAGTTGGTGGACATTTTTAAAAGCTTTCTTCAAGGAATTTCAGCCTGACGTATGCTTAGAGGATGATGACGGATAAGTCCATGAAATATGACTTAGAACACATGGTTATTGATAAAAAAATGTGAAGAAGAAGAGTACTTTTTGGTTAATATTTAAATTCCAGTGACAATGAGTTGAAAATTCGGTGGTGTAAGAAAATTAATTGATTGTTAGTGTGTTTCAGGTAAAAAGAAGTGGAAGAATGGGCTGTGAGTTCAAAAGAGATAAGCCCAAACTGAAAAAAAAAGAGACACAAGGCAAATGGGCTGATGTTTAAACCAACCAAGCCCAATTCAAAATGAAAAGAGGAAAAGCAAGCTGAGAAGAGAACCGCGAGTAAGTTGTGTCCAAAGCAAAAGTTCAAGTCTTCAGATTTCTACCCACTCTTGACCACGCAAACCCTAAACACTCAGTCACAAAAAAAATACCAAATCGTGACCTAGCTCCCAAAACTTCATCTCACCATCTCAAACAGCCACAACTCCACACAGAACCACCGAACCCATTTCACAGAACCAACCACAAAAACCCCTTTTCTTGTAAGCTGTTCACAAAACTTTATTTCTAGAAGCTTTACCATAACAGAATCGTGACGTGGAGCGCTTGAGGAATGTTGGTGGGACGAGCGCGTGGAAGCTCGTTGAGAAGAGAAGGCGTGAAATCCATGCGTGTGAGACCGAGTATAAAGGAGCGAGAGATTTTTGTGGAGGGGGCTCTCCTCTTCTGTAATTTTCTTTTGCTTCGTCTCTTTTGGTTTACTGTATTTCTTCTTCTTCATTTCAATTTTAGTTTTAATTTTTTGGTACTGTAATGAATTTTTATTTGGACCTAAACCTGTCAGTACAGCACTGAGGATAATCCGGTTATTAGGACTCGTGCTGTATTTTTATTTTTTTGCAAGCTAAGTTTCTGTACGTTTGAATTCGTTTGCTGTTTGTAGTTCAACCCTTATGGGGAGGAGCTATACCTTTCGAGGTTGGGTGTAGGTTACCCGAACCACAGTAATGAATGTTTGTTAATTATTTTTGTTAAACTTTGATTCTCAGTTGTTTAATACTGTGCTTTTAACTAAATATTTTGTCGTTGAGGCCTGATGGTAGATATTATGTTAGGAAGTAGTCATTGAGAGGTGACTAATTCTGGAAATGTGTTAAGCACATGGACTTGAGTGTGAGAACATTCAAGGGCTGTTACTCAGAGATGAGGACAGCCACCATGTAATTTTGAACTTGTAATGTATGAGTCCTAGCTTCCTTTAGCACAGAGATGTGAAAATGAGTGTTGAGGATAAAATGATTTTAAGAGATTAAAATCAACAAGAAGTGATCCGTTAACTGGGAATTGAATTTTAATAAACTTTAATTGACCGTCATTTTATTGCTGTTGGGGAAGGTAACCGAAGCTCAACCTGTTTTTACAACCTATTTTTCACCAACTCAGATTTCTTGCCCTTTGATTTTTAATATTTCAATCATAGTTCTGTTTACAATTTCTCTATAAAAAAAAACTTTTTACATCAGATACCCAAACTGTTTTTCCTTCCATTTTTCACCCTTTAGTTCAAGAAATCAATTCTGAAAATACTAAAAAAATAGAGTCACTAGTCAGTAATATTTTAAATCAGTCTTGTGATTACTTTGTTTTTATTTTTACTCACTTTTTAGATTAAACTCAGTTTTAGCTATTGCAATTTTTAGTCAAGTTAAAAAAAGGCCAAAGATCCTTGTGAGAACGATATTAAGGTCTCAAATACGCCCTATATTACTTGTTGTCAGGTATACTTGCGCGTATACTTGCATAACTGTTAGCAAGGCAACAATGACGCCGGATCAGAGTATGAACAAATTAAAACAACTATGACTTCAGAGGCAGAGACGAGGAGTCCAAATTTAGAAAAGAAGATGAAAATAAATTGGGTAGAAGAGAAGAAAACAGAGACTGCGGAAGACAAAGTTGGAACGAAGAAGCCACAATCATCGAAGGTGGTGGCTAAACCACCATCACCCATGGATCCACCACATGCAGCCTTTCATGGCAAGGAGTTAAGTCGAAAATATGCAAAGAAGCGGCCGCCAAAATGTCTTGCAATAGAGAACGAGAAAAATAAAGATACAAACGTTATGTCAATGATGGAGCTGGAAAAAATTTTAGACTCAATGGCAACATGTGATGATGTGCGTAATAGCGACGCCATCAAGGGGAAGACAAAGCTGCATAGCAAAAAGCGGAGGAAAAAGAGGCGAGAATGGGTCATGACGATTCAACAGTAATGGTGGTTTCCCAAACGACAGAAGCAACCATCTTGGTTAGGGAATGAATCACACCAATTGAGCAATGTTACTGAAGCGACCCGAATTGTTACCAAACTGGCTAGTCATGTTTCTGTTTGGGTTTTACTAGAGGAATGAGCTTATAGGCCCAGGGTGCTGAGTGACTTAGTGAGACCCATATCTCAATATATTTCCCATCAAAGGTTAGTAAAATTGCTTGGCTTACAACGTCATTCATTGAGAGTTTCCTCCGAAGACCCAACACCTCATCATGCCCCAGTCTAGCACAGCTAATCGTCACTTGCCCTTTCATTCAAGATACCTCGGACCTGATGGAGAAGAGACACAATAGGTTACCTCTTCGGATTACCCCCAAGTTCTCGCTCCTCATGGTTGATGCATCGTGATTTGAAGATAGGATCGGATGATTGAAATTGATATAACATGTTCCAAGTCAGTTAGTTTCAAGTTTCAAGGTTGTAAGCTTGTCACAAAACAAGAAAATATGGATCGATTGAAGAGATTTTACAGGAGCACTACCTATGTTAACATGAAAGGGTCACCAGCAAGGTTTGGATTTGTACACGTTATTAGGTCAAGCTTTGGGTAACAGGTCAATAGTGTATCGATTTGTTTTTTTTTTATTATGCTCATCTTAGCTTTTGGGTTTGTTATATTCTAGATGATGCATCCTGTTTTGTTTTGGGGGCTTTATTGATGCAAGTGTCATATAGGGAAATGGTTATAGCTCAGAAGGTGTTCAATAAAATGCCTCAAAGAAGTGTGAATGATTGGTTTTCAAGGGTTTTTTAAATGTGGCCAAGCACAGGGGTGGAGTTTATGACTCTTACCTTCCATTCTTACTTGAAGCATACGACAAGAAATTTTGGTTGTATACTGCCACGAACTGTCATGGGGAAAGGGCTGCCAAGAACAATGCCATTATTTCACTTGTGTGAATCTTATTCTTTTTTTTTTTTTTGATAACAAATCTTATTCTTTAGTTCTTCCAATTTATGTAAGTTACATCATGAATATAGGCATTGAAGATGAGCAATGGGATCCCGGTGGACGTTATATAGCCTTATGTGTTAACTGGTCAATACATTTCAAGCAATGGGACCCTGCAAAATGATCATTACCTTGAGGACAAAGTGATTGTTATGGGGGGGAAGTATTGATATAACACCAATTCTAAAAGAATATTGTAGGAAGCGTTATAGCATATTCCTATCTCTCAATGCTGACTCAGCAAATTGGTTAGTTAGCAAAGAATATTCTAGAAGTGGATATGGATAATAAATAGAGAGGAATGTGAAGTGTGAGAGCATCTTGAATTTTGGACTTGGGTTGAAATTGGGAGAGAGTGAGGCCTCTCCAATTGTCTCACATTATCCTTTATTGTTATTTCCTTTACTATTAGTGCTTTTTCCAGTTCATTGTAATTTCCCTTTAGCTGTAATAGAGTCTCTGTTTCACTGCCGTTTAGGTGTATTGTGTCTTGATTTCCATGGATATATAAAATCTAACTATTCAAGCCAAATATTTCTCTATAATTTGTTGTTAATTATGTACTTTACTTGGAGGTTCCTATCAGAGTGTTTAGAGAAGAGAGTGTGATCTCCTTGACTCTACTAGCATCCCAATGATATCATAACCCTAGTAAATCTTCCAAACCAAGCACATGGAAATTGCTTTAATCTATACAGGGATTTCTTCAACCTGCAAACTTTGTTTTCTCCATTTGTGGAGTCAAATCCCAGTGGGATCTCTATATAAACTTCTTCTAGCTTGTCATTAAGGAAGACATTCTTCACATCAATTTGGTTCAAGTCCCAAATCAAAATGAAAAGCAAGGGACCATAGAACTCTCATGATATTCATTTTGATCACCGAAGCAAATGTTTCCTCATAATCAATGTCATAAGTCTATGTGTAACCATTGGCTACTAATCAAGCCTTATACTTGTCAAGAGTACCATCAAAATATATTTCATAGTATAAACTCATCTGCAACCCACTTCTTTATTTTTGCTTGGCCTATCAATAACTTCTCATGCTTTATTTTTTTCCGAGGCATTCATCTCATCATGCATGGCTTGCACCCGATTCTCATTATTCAATGCTTTGTGTGCTGATGTTGGGATTAAAATGGAATCAAGTGCTGAAATAAAAAATTTATACTGCACCGAAAGATTCTCATAAGAAACAAAATGATATACAGGGTGTTGGATAAAAGACCTTTACCCTTGCTTTAAAATAATGGGAAATTCATCGGGATTATAATATTAGGCTCAGGAACATAAGCAATAAAGCACTCAATACTTACCAATGGTAGCAGTATGGGTTTTTCTTCCTCCGATACAATAATTCCAGTGTCCCATCCTTTTGTAGATTAGCCTTTTCTACATAGATGAGGGCCATCTCAGATAAAGTATCAAATGAACTACCAGCCTCCACCTCTCATTAACTAAGTCTTCATCCTCATTATCATGTGGAGTAATACCTGGGGCAGATTCAATAAAGTCTAACTCAAGAGGTTTAGATGAAGGAAAGTGAAACTCAGTCTCACAGAAAAAGGACGAAGCTTTTGGACCGCTCCTCCCTGAAGATGAGGACGAGTGAAGAAGGACTCGTATTCATGAAAAGTGGCATCTATAGTGACAGAACTTACAACTAGGAGGATGATAACATTTTTACCCTTGTTTTCTCGAAAGAATAATCAAGGAAGACACACTGAAGAGCTCGGCGATCCAATTTTCTCTTGTACTATTTATGAATATGGACAAAGGCAACACATCTAAAGACCCGAGATTGAAGACTCTGCGTAACTAGAATAGAGGGAAAGAAAAAGGTCATATAATGAATAAGACTTACTTAAAAAGAAACAAATCTAGTACTTTTACCAAAGCACCAAACATAAGAATGAAAAAAAAAGCAAAGGGTTTAATACTATTGATTGCACTTGAAGGAAAAGACACACAATGGTGTTTTGCTAGCTCACAAACATCACAATAGAAAGAGTCTGCAAAAACAAAGGAAATATTCATTTCACTATGCTAAATGATGAGTGCCCCAAACGCTTGTGATGAAGCCAAATCAGAGATATTGGAGTTAACAAGTGTCAAGTCATCAGTAATTGATTATTGGAATCACTTGTAGCATGCTCTGGAATGAGATAGTACAACTCATCGTGCTCCTTAACAACTCCAATTATCCTCCCTGTGGTGAGATCCTGAATAACACAATATGTAGAAAAAAAGGTGATTGAACAATTCAAATCAGTTACAAACTTATAAGTGGAGATGAGATTGATGGAGTGTTAAGGAACATGAAGAACATCTTTTAAAACCAAGGAGGATTGAATTTGAATGTCATCGGAGCCCACAATTGATTTGTAGGATCCATCAACTATGACTATAGTATGGATACCAACAATAAGGTGACAGAAACAGCTTAGCTAGACAAGTCATATGATTAGTTTCACCAAAATCCATAATCCATAAATTTTTGAAGTTAGTGCAAGAAGCAAGAAGAGATGTATTGTGTGCTCGTACCAGACATAGCCAAAAAACAAGTGTCAGGAGGCTTACCAGGGGTATTAGAAATGGTCTTAAGTTGCTACAACTCTCCTCGCCAAATACTCACATATAAGGATGCCTTACCAAGTTTCTCTATAACTTTTTGCTTTCCATAAAGAAGAAAACACATGTCTTAGTGTGTCCAAACCCCTTAAAGTGTGTGCACCAATGTTCCACTGATGATAAAAGGAAAAGGGCAGCACAAAAAAAGAGTGGTAATTACTAACGAAGTCTCCATAACCCCTAACAACGATGGAAAGACCAAATCTATGGAACGAAAATCAAAGAGAACCAAAAAGCTCAGATCTTGACAAAAAAAAGGTCAGATCTTGGCCAAAAAAAAAACATCATGCGTGAGATCACAAACCCACAACCCAAATGATGTCCGTTGCACGAAGCAAGAGAAGATCTGAGAAGAGGAGGGTTGGGCGACCCCTTCTATGCTTGGTCAACAGTGAACGACCATCATAAAAGGTCATATGCACTGGCAGAAGGTGGCAAGTGATGTCTCTGCGCAGAGAGAAAAGACGGCGCGTGCAAGAGCATGGATGCTCCATTCGAGGTGGGTCTTACAGCGTTGGACAGATCGGCCCTTTTTGAGTATGTTGGGGTAGGTTTCAGTAGGAATGGTCACCGGAAAAATTTTCAACGAAACAAGAGCAAAGGCAAGGGAAGCACGACTACTAAACGCACTAAAGGTGAAGAACAATCTTACACAGGAGGCAACAACTGAGACAGAAAGTAGGCTTAGGGTTTTGCGGAAGCAAATCAGAGCTCCAATGCCAACTTGATAGAAAGCAAATCAGAGCTCCAATGCCAACTTGATAGAAAGCAAATGAATAATATTAATTCGTAGAAAAACATGTACAAGTGTTAAACTATTTATTAAAACTAACTGGCCTAATGGACCAAAGGGAATAAAGCCAAAAAAATTAGTAAAACAAAAATACAATAATTTCGATTATTCACAACAATTGTCATATCATCACTCTCAAATGCATAATGTTTGCTTTATAGCATTTGCCCCCAGTTACCAAAGGAGAGTAGGTGGATGGTAGGTTACAAGTAAGATCAACCTAAATTTTTTATTGGTACTAACCATATAACGGTAATATGAGGCTAATATCGGTAATTGATATCATTTTCATGGTTGTCAAAATTAAAATCTTACCAAAGATCCAAAAGGGGTGACAAGATAATAAATTGTGGAATTTTAACGGTATTAACAGTTGAATTACGATTTCAATTATAATAGATTCCAAATATAAAATCGACAAAAGAACTTAAATATAAAAAGGCAACTTCAAATCATTATTAAATTTAACAATCAATTTTTATTAATAATATAAAAAAAAGTATTCTGCTAATTCAAATAAAAAAAATGAAAATGACCGAAATCCAAAATTTGTAAATGTGAATAAGTAAAACAAAAGTGTAAAGGGATAGATTTGAAATGTTGACATGTTATTCCAAAGTGGAAAACAACTCTTTCTCTCTCTTCAAGGGAAGATGCTTTCTTTTTCTGTCTCACTCTTCCGATGACCAAAATTTGCTTGCAAGTGATTGACCTCTCCGTGCATGTAGTCTCTGACAACAACTGCAAACGACTTCCCTCTTCTCTCTCACACTCACCTACCTAAGAATCTCGGTTTTTTCCCCAAATCGCAAAAACGGAGAAATCGTCCAATCCCACTGATTTTACAAGTTTCCACTACAAACCTAAATGATCTCAGCTCTGGACAATTTATTTGCGATTTGGATTGCTATAGAGTAAAAAGTCAGAGGAAAAAAATTGACCTACACAACTTTAACAACCATGACCATTTTGATACCCTATCTCGGTGAATCCCATACAAAGCAGTTAATATTGGATAGCAACACAGGGCAGGCAACACAAAAATGATGTATCATGTACCAGACCGCAGGGTAGTGACCACACTGAATATAGCATATGCACATCATAGATGCATAAATCTCAAAACATAATCAACTCAAGACATACTCATCATTAATACTGAAAAGTTATAGCTTAAAGACACAATCATTAATAATCTAAGGCAAAACTAATAACAATAAATCAATAGCAATGAAAAGCATCACAAAATAAAAATACAGAGCTAGAAAGTGCAAAACAGAGGGTGCATGAGGCAGGTATTGTGAAACATAAGATATCGACTCTAACCTGATTTATCTCGGAAACAAGCTGATTCAATATCTTCAAACCTATAGAATAATGATATTGTGCCTGCTGAAAGCATTCTCTTTGTAAGATTAAAATTTCAATGCAATTCGAAGGGTAATACAGAAAGAAAAGAAGCAAAAATGGGCCAAAAAAAAAAACAAAGCAAAAACAAAATATTGAATAAAAAGGCCATAAAATGCTAAATCGCAATAGGGCAGCTACAAAGAAGAAACTTGCAAATATATGTCCAAGATTGGATAAACGTTCCAGCATGGTGGCAATTAACAAAACTAGCTTATGACAATCATACCCTATTCCTAACTCCTAATGGGTTTTCAAACTCCCAATTAAAAAATATTCGTAAAAGAACAATAATATAAATAAGATTAAAACATAAATATTTTTGTTATAAAACAAGGTATAATATCAAATCCCCCTAAACTTTTCATTTCAAGATCAGACCATCAAAATCCTTCATTATAATAAGACTCAGAAAATAAATTACAGAAGAAGGACTTCATTTTTGTTTCAGAACACATTGAAGACAAGGAAAAAAAAATAAGGGAGAACACGATATCCTCATAAAGGAAACAAAAGGGACATGAAAGAGAAATAAGAGACAGATATCCAAAAGAAACAAAATCACATTCCAAAAAAAAACTAAGCACATCTTAGCCAAATCACAATATGAAGTTCTGAATATTAAAAATTCATGTAGAGAATGTTGGCCTTTATGGAATTCTTTGTTTGGCTTTTTGGGAGAATGTTGGGTGTGTCCCAAGTACTTGGATCAGTTTTTCCCTAACCAGTTTCCATGATTTTGGTAGAAGAAAAGAAGCTTAAGTAATGTAGCAATGTGTCATATTTGCTAAACTTTCGTGCATTTGGCTGGAGTGGAACTCTTACATTTTTTAGAATATCTCTTCAGACCAGCAGTTGCTTTGGGATAAGATTAGGCATTTGGATTCCCTATGGAATAAAGCACATGACCTTTTTAAAGGGGCATCCTTACGAATATGTTGAGGGATTGGATAACTTTACTCCATTAATGTCTGTTGTTCCTTCAAGTTTACTTTATATTTTCTCTTTTACAAGGAAGATTTCTTATCCTACTTTCCCGGGTTAACATTCTTGTCTTAGTCTCAATAAATTTCTTTTGTTATTCCAAAAAAAAAAAAGTAAGCACATTGTTAAAATATCTAAAGGATATCGTATATTATTAAGATTATATCTTAATATAGTTTAGAATATCCTAGAGGATCTCTTAGGGTTTAGTTTCCCTTTTTCCTTATATTTCATGATTTGTTTCCTTTTTTAGGAGTCTCCCATTTAGTGTGAATAGAGATTAATGCTTTGTCTTTTATATCACATCGATCACTTCATATCACCTCAATATACAATTCAGTCTTCTCGTGTTTTCTCCATCTAGAACTAAATCCCTATAATTTGAATACCGTACCAAAGCAATATCATTATATTTTTCTTTCCTACGAGATCTCCAACCGACACCTGTTGAACTGGATAGGGCCACTGTCTATTGGTAGTCATCCACCACTTTTTCACTGCACGTCCACCATACCTACAGTCTTTCCTCGTTTGATATGCTTCGCATAAACGGCAAGAAACATGCAAGTTACAATATGGCCCCATCAGTCTTTTAACCAGATGCAAATTGGCCCCGTTGGATTTTGTCTAAGAGTCTGGCCCCGTCAGCATTTGTCCCAGATGCTCGCTAGCCCAAGCTGCCTCTTTCGACTTCCTAGCGTGAAGTTTTACCTCCTTTTTTAGTTTGTTAGCTTTGCTTGACGGTTGTCTTCCTCGTGCTTTGGTTGGGTCTAATACATTTTCGTGATTTGTAGCTTCCAAATGTTATTCTTGATGAACTTAGAAAGTTTTTAAGTTCTTCCTGTGTAAACTTATTTGCCAAGACATTTGTGCCGAAGGTCATTCTAGCGAAGACATTTTTTTCCTTGGTCACACAATATTTCAACCAACTCTTTGAGCCAACGGTAATTATAGCAATATTCTTAAGTTATCTTTCCAGTAATACTCAACTCTAAGACATCTCCGGCATTCTTGAGTTGCCTTTCCAACCATGTTTTGTGAAGGCTAGATATATATATTTTTTAACGATTTATTTGCAACAAGCTTAAAGTTTAGTAAATTTTAACTTGAGGGAGAATGTTAGAAAATCTAGAGAATATCGTATAATATTAAGATTATATCTTCATATAGTTTAAGAGTATCCTAAAAGATCTCTTAGGACAGGTTTCATAATTTCCTTATATTTAATTATTTGACTCCTTATTTTAGGAATCCCCAATTTAATATGAATAGGGATGAGTGCTTTTTTTATTATCATATCAATATACAATATTTTTCAATCTTCTCCCTTTTTCTCCATCTAAGCTAAATCCCTAAATCCATATAATTTCAACACACACAATTTTTATCATTAATAAATAACAATTTGAAGTATTAGCAGATTTTTAAGTACTCAATATTTTTTATTCTTTTGAAGAATAAGTGGAATTTTATAGAAAGTCATCCAAGGGTTCAAAACTTTATATTTTATACATGTAAGTCATATGATAAAATCCCGAGCATAGGAAACAAAACAAAACAAATCTGGATACAAAAGAAAGACAAGAAGCTGAACAAAACTGGGGTTTTATATTGAATTTCTGAATTCTGTAGTAGAAACCATTTTCTCTAGAAAAATATTGAAGCGGCCAAGCTTTACAAGTTGTGCAGAAATCAGTGCTTCAAAGCATTTGCAGTTATGACTTCTCCATTGAAACTTTCCTAAGCAGCTTATAAAAATCCTATCAGCCAGCCTCTCACTCTCTCTCTCTCTCTCTCGCAAAGTGGAATTTATTAAGAAAAAAGAAGAGAAACTCAACAAGCTCTGAAGTGTGACATACACCCAACTTTCTAATGGACCAGATATCTAAACCACAAAGCCCAAGCCACCAGAAAATGCAAAAGCAACTAGAGAAAGTGCTTTCTATGGGTTACCTAATACATAGCAAGTCATTAGCATTAATCCTATTAACCATTAATCCTATTAACCATCACAGACTAAACAAAAGCTTTGACCTTCAATGCTGGCTGCTGCCATAGATTTCTAAAGCAATCCAGAATTATTATAAATAATTTGCACTTTTTTGCGGAAAAGTGATTATGCAAATTCTATGGGGGAAAAACAGAATCTGGTGCTTCCAACTTCCAAGAATACTTCAAGGGGAGCAAAATTTTCCAAGAAAAATATGAGAAACCTAAATAAAACTGGTTAGATATTAAGAGTTGATGAATGCGTATTAATCTCTTAACCATCCCCACATGCCCTAGCCGACTAGACTCAAAAGCATTGACCTAAAGCTACTTTACATTCAGCTTTGATGTTATGAGTGAGGGCAATTCTTGTACACAGCATTATCCTTCTATATTTGCAAAGAGACTATTTCGGGAATTTGAGCCCGTGACCTTTCAGTCACAAAGGAGCATCTTTATTACAGCTTCAAGCTCACCCTACTTTTAATGAGGCAATAGAGGAACATCAAACCAAAAGCATAAGCTATTCATTGAAAGGGGAAAAAAATTGTTTAAGAACTAATATGATTTCCATTAATGTATGAAATATGGACTCCTTTAACTTAGAACATCTAGCAAATGGAATGTGCTAAAACAAAATGGCCATGAGCTTTCCAAAGAGTCATATTCACATGGATGTAGCTATGTTATAAAAACATGTCATGTCACCTGACTCAAGAAGTTCATTGCCTCTTTAACAACCTCCCTGAATCTTTCATCATCAAGCCAGCCAAACTTTGTAATGCGACAAAAGAGTTGGATCAAGGATCCAAGCACAAAGGGCTCCAATTCAGGTCCTTTGCTGGCCAGATAGTTTATGAGATAGTTTCCTTCAGAAAAATTGCAATTTGATCAATTTGGGAGAAAAGAAAATAGAAAATGAAGCAACCATAATATAGAAAAATTGACAGCAACACAATCCAAAATTATGAACCCAAATTTCCTAAAAACAACCTGAAATGTAAACAGGTTAAAATCTCCCTTGGATGATCCATAAAATAGGTTGATACCAATTCGAGAACGGAGAGGTTAATACGTGCAAAAATATGTAATACCTAATAGACTACAATTATTGAAGAATGTAACTAATAATGCTGAAACCTCAGTCAGTAAAATCTGTTTAGGCAAAAGACCAATAATATGTTTTTGCCCACAGACCCAAGCCAAATATATAGAGCCCCAAAAATACTCCTAGTCATAATCATCTGCAAGCAAACAAGAATATTACGAATATCAATCCGAAGCTGTAAAGGAAGGCTTTGCTCTGTCACTTGCTTCAACAAGCTCGAACTAGCCAACATCAATGCATACGGAGAGGATGCATTGTCCAGAACATATTGGCACTGAGAAATGTAGTCAGCATTTAAGGAAAAGCATTTCAGGGTACTTTCAGCATGTGCTCGCTCAACAGAGTCCTGCGAGTTATAAAGCTTTTCACACAATGCTTCCAGTTGTGCTAAAGTCTCCATTCTTCACTGCTTAGGAAGTGTATCCAAGAATTCAGATGAAGTCAGTTCTTCCCCTTTTTCCACGTATAACCAATATAAATCTACAAGATTTCATATGAATTCAAGTATATATTTAGAGGTGGAAACACAAAAAGAATCTAAAGAAAGCCTCAATTCAATACAAATCATTAGACACCATCAACATCGATCAAATTGGATATACTAACACAAAAATGTTAAATGTTTACAGGTGTACAAGATAATGTTTTCAAATCTGAAACTGTTTGAATTACAAGAATACTCTAAAAAACAAATATAGCTCTGCATATAAGGATCATGGCAGAATTCATCAGCAAATCCAGCCACAATAGCACTGGTCCAAGAAATGAGCAGTATAGGCCTGACAGAAGAAAAAAAAAGTCAATTATTTCAAAACTTGATACATGATACAGAACCTTCAACTAAATAAAACAGATGTTTTTCACCACACAGTAGAAAAAACAAACACATAATAAACAACTTTCATTCATATAAGACATTTCTTTATCAAGAAATTGTTTTAATTTCTAAGTGAATCTTGTTAAGGCCTTAAGAGAAACAGCATTAAAACATGACAAACATAAGCAAGTACCTAAACCTGTATGAATGGATATGTATTACACAGCCTTCAAGGCTAAAATTTTGAAGTGTATAAATTAACTTATCGAAACATGAAACATAGATGTGCCCTACTTCTCATTGCTCCATAAGCCAATCCTCTCCATTTTAGGAAATAAGTTCACCCCAAAAACTTAATCAACAATTGCAACATGCACAAAACATTGCTTATGGTATCCACTCTGCCTTCCCCTCTCTTCAAATCATGAACAATCACAGTTCACCAAGCAGTACAACAACAATAACAAAACAAGGTCAGCATGTGAGGTGACAATAAACATGTTCTTCGCTCAATAGCACTTAGTGATCCAGAAGAGAGAATAAAGCTACGCACGAATGAAAGAAAAAAAAAAACAGTTTATCAATCACAACAACATATAAGAAATATATCATCAACACAAATTTCGACAGCACTACGCACACGCAGCAGTCAAATTCCGAAACACAGGAATTGACATTCATTTCTTATTAGGAGTCGGTCAAGAGAGGGTGAAAACATGTTTAGATTCAACAAGGCAAGGTGTTTGAGCACTCGATCATCGATTATAGTGATTTACACACATCGAAAGAGCAGAAAAGGATCGGGGGGAAAAAATAGTCCATTTGTACACAAACACCGAGCGTTATAAGGGATACCTAAGATCGAGTTCTGAGATTAAGAAGGAAGTGTTCTTACCGAGAGCAACAATGGCGTAACTGCGAGAGCGAGTTTCCGAAGATTCTAGAGTTTAAGCGAAGCTGTGAGTTTGTTGTGGGAAGGGATAAGAGCGAGGAGTATCAGTTTCAGAGTTTGAGAAGCAATGAAAAATGAGGTCATGTTGCGGTCCTTAGAACTTTTATAGGACGATTACCCCCACGCACGTTTTTTGTATTCTTCTATCTCTCCGTGTGTCCGTGCGGGACCCACCACCGCAGAATTTCTTCAGAGGTTGGAGTGTACATTTATGTACACACTACACAGATAGTCTGATACCTCTTTTTTTTTTTTTTTTTTTTACAGATGCCGCTTATTTTCATTTGTGTTTAGTAGGCTCCCATTTTGTGGTTTTAACTTTGGGTTTAACATCTCTCCTCTCATAGAGAGATTGAAATTTTCCAGGGGAAAGAAAATTTTGTAGAGTCCACAAGTTTTTGAAAATATAAAAAATAAAAGCACAGAATTTGAGCTTACACAACATGAAAAATACACTTCTCCATCAAGAAGAGAAGTGTATTTCCCTTTAACTTTTATGTTGACAAGGAAAAAAATGTACGTGCTAGGAAAATTGAAAATTTAATTTGAATTGTAAATATAAGAGTTGCGATGACAAACATAAAATATAATGAGTGTTAAATATTAAGGGGCATTTGGTAGAGAAGAAATTTTTATTTACTCGGAAATCATGATTACTAGAAATAAAGTTAGAATATCTGTTTCTCGGTAATGTTATGAAAAAGCTATTTGGTAGGTAAAAATATTATCAGAAATTTTAGTTTATTTTACTGTGTTTGGTTGATGATAAATATTGGTGAGAATATGTGAGAGTTTTACGAAAATGACCTCAGTGGACACTATTTAGAAACAAAAACATCATTGCACGAAAATGAGTATTTCTTCTGGGCGAACTCTTTGACCATTGTATCAGCTTGAATATTCGTAGATCGTGATTTATGTACTAGACTTCTTCCTCCTTGAATATTTGATGTGCCAAGTGAGTACAGCGTCGAATGTGGCATTAGTTCTTCATATACTTCATTTGAAGTTTTTTTTTTTTTAAGTTTATATTAAACTGGACAAAAAAGGTAGGGTGCTTATTATATATGTGTGTCTTTAAAAAAAACTTAGCTTTCTGCCTTACTATTTCTAACCAGATCATATGTTGATGCACATGGAATTGGTTCAGAGTCCAAGTCAAAAATAAACTTTGATTTTGACTTGTGGGTGTCTTTTGCACATTTGATTGCTTGTGGAAAAGCACAAAGGCAGGGAACAAAGAAGCAATCCAAGTCTTGCATAGGTAAACCTGAGCAGGAGGATGATATGAATGTTGGTCTTCACTCTTCTCCTTCTGTTGCTTCATGTCCTGGGTTGCCTTAGGTTTTCAGGCTTTCGAAATTGAAAGATGCTACAAATGGGTTCAACGAGTTTAATGAAGTTGGTAGGGGAAGTTATGGCTTTGTTTACAAAGATGTATTGGCAGATGGGAGAATGGTTGCTATGAAGAGAGACCAGTTATGAAGACCAGTTGTCACAAACGAAGGGTACAATTGTCCCAAAATATCAGACAACATTTCCTTAGATCGGGAATTTAACAAATACCACCTCTTTGGTGGTAATTTTTGGATGTAAACTGAATCACATTTTGGTCATAAGATCAATTACAGGGCAAACTGGATACCCGGGTAACTCATATCAAAGCTCCTACCAAACGTGGCCAAGTACGAAAGGCATTTTAACTTTCCCGGTATTTTTACAAACATCCCTCTACCAAACAGGCCCTAAGAGAAAAGTGTATGTCATTTTAAAGGATGTAAAGTTGTGTCATTTTAAGTGAGAGAAAGAGATAAATTATAGGGAAGAGAGAGTGGACAAAAAAAGTAAAGATATGGGTCCCAACTCTTTGTGAGAGTGAAATGACACAAGTTATGTCATTTAAAAGGACAAACACTTTTTCAGTGATATATTGTGTCTTAAAATACAAAAAGTTGTCATTAATGTGCTTGTTTGTAATGGATTGGAATGCTTTCCGACAACTTTACCTAAGGGAAATTGTTATTGTTAGTCTAAAGACCCTCAAAAACAATTATGGCCTCTTCCTACAGGAAATGAAATTATATAGTTTAGGTTAGATCAAATCATATGACTCAATATATTTTGTCAGAATAGATATGGCAATAAAGTGGATTATCTCATGTGTTAATTAATATGATTATATAATTTAAGAAAATTTTAACCATATAAGAATGGATTAATAGTAATAAGGGAAGAGAGAAAAAAGTATATAAGGATTGGAAGTTACAAAATCATAACTGTTAATTTGATTATTAATGGTCAAGATCATCTCACATGATATAGTCATGTTAAATAACATATGAAATGATCCATTTCCGACAAATTCAAACTTTTAAAAAAAATTATTAGAATATTCAAATTTTATTAATTTCTAGAATGCTTCGACGTCTTTTATGAAACATGTTTTGGCATAATGATTAATACCTAAGGCGATTGATCATTTATAATATTCACTTACAACTTTAATTTTGATTAGCTGATTAACCAATGGCAAAGTTTGGTATTTCAAATTAAAAAAATATTAGAATTGTCAAATATTATTGATTTCTAGAATGCTTTGATGTCTTTTCTGAAACATGTTTTGGAATAAAGATTAATGCCTAAGGCGATTCATTATTTTATAATATCCACTTATAATTGTAATATTGATGAGCTGATTAACCAACGGCCAAGTTTGGTAATTTAACCTAATCAATGACAGCCGCCATCATCTAATACACCTAAGAAATAAATATAAGGGAAAAGAAAATATTGTTTTCTATTTGTAACCATAGTTGTCAATAGCAGTTAGCGGCCGACCCTGAAAATGGTATAGTGATGTAGCGCATAGCGGTATTGCCGCTACGGTGAAGTATTAATGCCACATATATTATACTAACAGAACAGTCTAACAAATATAAATGCTCAACTCTGACCATCATATATGCCATGCATACTATTATTGTGTACTTATTGTACATATATTAATATTGTGTGGCTTTTTTTAGGCATTGCAAAAAGAAACTGAGCGGATCAAGTACCAGAGAAATATGACACCTAAGGAACCATTTAATCAGGTGTCAGAGAAGATCTAACCATGGCATAACACAACAATACATTACAGTTAGAAAAAAAGGAAAAGAAAGGGACTCTTACAATTGCAAATTTCAATGTAAATCGAGCTTCGATCAAAAATGATGCCCTTAACCTTGTGAATATTAAATTATTTTTTATTTTTTTGTTATTGTAAATGTGAATATTAAATTTGAGCAAACACAGTTGATAATTTGCAAAACAGGTTTCTTTATTTAATGGTCAATTATTTGATATGCGTTGTGCCACAAATGTTCTTAACATCATGGTTCAGCATGCTTTGGGAGTTGCAGCTTGTAAGTGAAATAGTCAATAACATTCGAGAAACTATTCATTATATTAAAAGTTGAATAACTATTCTTTACATTAAAAGTTCACAAACTTGTATCCAAAAAACTGCACAAACTATACTGGCACAATGATATAATCAAATCAAATACAAGTGAACTAATGAAGAAAATCATCATCTCCAGATTCTCCATCAAATTCCAACAAATCTTCTCCTTCACTTTCATCTTCACTTGAACTAAGCTTATAGATGTGCTCTTCCTCATCATCAATTTCTTCATCAACAACTTCATTCATCATTGCCAACCCCGTAGAGCTTAAAATTGAAGTCCTAGATACAATAGGTACAACTTGGTTAACCATTCTTGTTCCTCTTGTCTGCAGCCTTGTGTATGTTAGAGGCTCTCCAACCCCACTTGCATCAGCAACAACTCCCAAAGTCAAAGTATCATCACAAAAAATATTCTCATCTTCAACATTATCTTCACCTACTTCTCCCACCAACCACTCATTGCTATCATCAATGTCTTTTAGGATAACGGGATCAATCACATCGTGACTATCATAGCGATGTTTAAGAGCTTGATTGTACTTAATAAAAACCAAATCTTGCAACTTTTGATGCTCAAGCCTACTTCTCTTTTTGGAAAGAATCTATCTCATAATTAATAATACAAAATATTAGTTTCTTCGCTTCATAACCCATATATCAAATGTAACTATATAGAAAATATTATGTGTTCAAAAGTACTCCAATTGTGCCGACACCCGGATGAACTACAAGCCAAACTCATCACCTAAATGGCAAAGTCTCTCAAATTTGGAGTTTGAGAGCCATACAACTTCCACCATTGAGCTATAATTCCATAAGAAGCGTTTATTGTTAGCAACTTAGCATTAATATTTAATAACAATAAAGAGGCATTCAACAATCCTATATAATAACAATATAGAGGCACTCTTGGCAGTTCTATATAATTAATAACTTGAAATTCACGTTTACATACTTGGAGCTAATAAAGTCCTTTGCCTTATTGCTGACTTGATACCAAAGAGGCCTTTAGCAGTTCTATATGATTCTAATTGCATTGTAATTGTATCATTTTCTTCCTCATTTGCACTTAGCCTTTCAATGCATTTGAAAAGGCCATCCATCACTTCTCTATCATTTCCAATTGAATCATTGCCATAAAAGAATTCAAGATTTAGATAATGGCCCGCTGTGTAACATCCTCGTCTCGAGCCGGTTCAATTAACATGCATATGATATAAACAGAAACAGCGGAAGACTTAACTTACGAAAATACGAGCTAACTTTTTCTTTTTCTACTTTAATTCTTATTTGGCGTAAACGAAAATCGGGCAGAGTTTCCTCTATAAATTGGACAACTGGGGATTTTCCAATCCCACTCAGAAGCATTTCCTAATAAACAGTTTATACAACATATCAATTCAGAAATACCAAGTATCCAAATATAATCACATATCCATCCATGGGCGCATGCATAACATGGCTCCGTGCCACTATATCTAACAGCATGCAATCCAAGACGTAAACATATCTGAATACTACATCATCATATAACGTGCCTGAATACTCAAATGTACATACATCAAACTGACAGACATGTACAAAACATATACAGGCCACATACAAAATAAAGGATCTAACATCATGATCCACAAAATACTGAAATACTAAAGGAAAGTACTATACTCCAAAATAGAAGTAGCCTACAGCTACTCAAAATCCAATCCGTCCAAAATCCTCAGCCACGGGTCGCGTCCCTGACTAGAGAGGTCTCACCGGGAATCTGGGCACCTGAAAATATAGCCCCAACGAGGGGTGAGATTACAAATCTCAATAAGCTCCAGGTTTATAGAGAATTCTCCATACCCCTGGCTCACTATTGCATGAAAGTCAGATACAGAGTATACAAATACAACATATAGCAGATATCATAACATAACAGAGCATATATCCATATCATATCGGAGGCGTGCACCGTCATTCCCAAGGGAAGGCCCCAAGCGGAAATCAACGCACGTGTTCCCAAGGGAGGACCCCAAGCGGAACCAGCAGAAGGGTGCGCCGTCATTCCCAAGGGAGGACCCCAAGCAGAAATCAACGCACGTGTTCTCAAGGGAGGACCCCAAGCGGAACCAGAACATGTCAGAGGTGTACATCGTCAATCCTAGGGAAGCCCCAAGAAGACATCAGTGTACCATATATCAATACAGAAATCATATCAGAACAAGTCATATCATGTTATCAAATAACTCTATATGAATGCATCTATACAAAGTATCATAACAACAGGCATACAGTCCAACCATAGTTCCTCAACCATGGTGGAGCACTCAAGTAGGAAAAGACTCCTTAAACATAGAGCTTACCTCTTGAAGCTTTACCAATACGCTTACTTGTTGCACAAGTTACTTATATGTCTTCAAGAGATTCTGATCCTTGTGAGTCCCTAGGCACACCTAGAGAAGAATCCACAATAATATCAATAAAATGCTCTAATGACATGTTCTTACATAAGGCATACATTTTATCGCTTATTTTCACTTCTTCACGTTTTTGTCAATCCTATGCCAATACACAAGTCTAGACCACTTTGTAATCGTTAGTGTTCTTTAATTTAATAAAGTATTCCCTTAAGAATTTTCAACATACTTCACGCCATTTTACTTCAAAAGGCCGCGAACATACCCTTCGGGAACCAAGGTATTTTTCAACCATTCTTCAAGTCATTTAGCTTCTTAACTTATCAATTTTATACCTTGAATTACAACACATTTTATTAAAATAAAATGTAACAAAATATACCCATATACCACCTTCTAGGTCGGACACTATAAGGAAATAGGCAAGGGTTCTTTTCTTTTTAATTATTCTTTCTTCACTTAGTTAGCAACTTAAACATTTATATATGTATCCAAAGGTTCCAATACAATTTTGGAACATCAAGTCCCTTACAACCCCCATGGCCGAAGTGTAGGGATCAAAATACATAGGATTTTTCCACTTAGGCCTTCTTTCTAAATTCATACTTACTCCCACACAATAGACCCTCTCACTACATCGCATAAAACTTTGCACAATAAACCCTATTAACCCTATCGAGGCCGAAACATAGAGGAGGGCATAAGATTTTTTTCTAATTTTTTTACATACATATAAACACTTATTTTCATTTCCTAAATCCAAAACATCAAGGATTCATCATCAAATCAAAGTTTAACACACAATGCTTTACCACCAAAACATGCTCATAATTTTTGTACTTAAATCAACAAATACTACCATGGAAATAGAGATTTATTACATCTAAACAACTACCCAAGCCTAGAAGACATCCATCAAGCAAAGCTCCATGAAAAGCTCCACTTTCTTCCTTTGATGAATAGTAACACGAATTTGGGAGAAGGAAGAACTCTCTAAACTCTCAACAAAAGCTCAAATTGATAGTTGGAAAGGATTTGTTGGATAGTTTCCAATCAATTTCATGTTATACACTTTCTGTTTTGGTGGAATATTGAAGAAGAAATCAAAGGAGGAAGATCAAGCCCTAACCCCCCTCCATGATGAGCTCCTCGGGTTTGCAAGAGAGAGAAGGAGTTTTTGGTTATGTGAATAGTACTTCACTTAAATGACAAAGCTTTATAACACATGTGACTTTTAACAGATATTTTTCTTTCGCGTATTTTCACTTAAATTGACCCGGAACCAACTTAAAGCTACAGACATATTTTTATTTTTCTAAACTAATTTACATTAATTTTTATTTTCTAAGGAACAATATTCTTAATTTACAGTACCGTTTCTGCACCGTTTTTGACGGAATGCACTGTGGTTCATTAATTGTGCACTGTTTGCATCCGAAACTTAAAACTTATAAACTTATCATTCTTGGGTCTATTTTGACTTTCTTGGCATATATTGGACTTTCTTATTCTCATTTCATCACTTATTTGCTTCTGGACTCTACCGGTTGCTTAAACAGCAGTACAAAATACCCGGTAGAAACACTATTCACGAGATTTTCACGAAAAGTGCCAGACTATACAATTTTTCGTTCTGAACTCATATATGGAGTCAGAATTGTCAAATTATGTCTCTAAAATCATTTTACTCATTTTAGCTCTACCGGTTAATTCACAAGACTGAAAATTCTCCGGCAGAACGCACTGTTCATAACCTAGTCATGATTACAGTCAAAATACTCGAAATCACTCACTGAATCTAATTATGGCATTTAAATCCTTAAATTAAATCTCTAATTAAAATTTACCATTTAGGGTCATTATACGCTGCATGCAAAGGATGATGAAGTTGGCATTCCCATTTTCTATCAATGATAGTAAATATGTCTTTGTACTTTTGTTCATCTCCACCTAATGTTTTTTTGAATTGCCTCCTTGGCCCTATCCATTGCCTCATAAATGTAGCCCATATTGCAGGTTTTTTCTCATTGTCAACAAGTCTAAGCACACGCACAAGGGGCCCCATAACCTTAAGTGAGAAAAAAACATCATTCTAAAAGGCAGGCATAAGTACGGTCCTTTTTCCATTTTTCCCTTGGGGTCTCTGGCTGCCTTGGAATTCTCCCAATCCTCAGAAATAAACTTGTTCCTAAGATTTTTTCTTTGTTTGAGCAACCTTTGCAATGTAAGGAATGTCATAGCAAACCTTGTGACTCCATGTCTAACCAATTTGATCTTATTTGTAAACCTTCTCATTGTGTTCAAAGCCAATGAATGGTTGTATATGAAACCTACAAGTTTTATGCCTTTTCCAATGGCTCTCTTAACCCTCTCAATCTTTCCAATGTCTTCCAACATTAAATCCAAACAATGTGTTGTACATGGGGTCCGAAACAAATTTGGCCGCTTGGCTTGCAAATATTTTCCTAAAAAATATTCAAGAATAAATTAACAATAATTGAAAACAAGTTAACAAATTAACAAGTTTGATGTCTTACCAGCTAAAACGTAATTGCTTCCGTTATCTGTCACAACTTGAATAACATTATTTTCATCAATCTCTTCAACAAACATGTGCAAAAGCTCAAATATTTTTTCCCCAGTCTTAACATAAGATGAAGCGTCAACACTCTTCATGAACATGGTCCCTGATGGACAATTGACCAAGAAATTAATCAAGGTCCTATTCTTTCTATCCGTCCACCCACCCGACATAATCGAACATCCATAAGTGGCTTGTTGTACCTCATGATCCTTTAATAACTCTTTTGTATACTCTATCTCCTTTTTAAGAAGAGGAACTCTACACTCATGGTAGCTTGGTGGCTTCAAATGTGGACCATAGTTTCCAACAACCTCAATCATTAGCTTGAAGTTTCTTGAGCGTACAACATTAAATGGTATTCTATTTGTACACAAAAATATGTCTATGTACTGAATGGTTCTTGCCCTTGCCTGTTTTTCACAAGCATTATTTATGTTTGTTTGCTTTTTGCCCAACTTTATGCTAGGCCCTTTAAAAAAATGCAAATCTAAAGGACCTTTCATAGCCTTTGTAGCAGTGGTAGAGACATCACTTCCAGCTCTTTTTCCAGTTTTGATATTATGAATTTCAACCAGCTCTTCTAAATCATCATCTTGATTGACAACCATATTAGCATCTTTTTCAGCTTGTTTCTGCATATTTGCATCCTTCAGCATTTTTTTTACATCAGCTGGAATTTTTCTACACGCCTGAACATCTCCTCTCAAACCAATCTGATGTCTTTTGGCTCTAGTTATTCCTCCCTTTGTAGTTGTCAGGCAATAATCGCAAGTTAAGAATCTCCTGTTGTTGGGGTCCTTCAAGCTATTCCAATGCCATGCAATATCAATGTTATCTCCAGTGGGTTTAAACAAACCACAAGGTGCAGTGTTCTGTTGTGGAACCGAAGGTGATGCGTCAACAGAAAATGCACTAACCATGGAGTTAACTGAAACAATCAAGGTTAAAAAAAATCTTATTTATCAAGGCTCGTGATATGGTCACTTTTCGGACATACACTTCAGCACCAACAATTTGACACACCAAATAATAATGGGAAGCTTACCATTATTTATCAACAACACCAAATAATAAAATATATTTTCATAAATAATCTTTTGTCTCAATTTCATTTATATCACTGACAAAGGCAAAGGAAATCCCCACATTATTATTTATTTAAACATATAAACATGAGTATTTATACACGGAAATAAAAAATCTGCATCGTATATTACATAAAAAAAGTAAAATAAGTAAAGCCAGAAGTGGCATTAAAATAAGTAAAAAAGAAAAAAGAAAAGAAAGAAAGAAGAAGCCTCCATCAAAACAAAAGAACACTACATAGAACAAAACAGAAGAAGAAGAATGGGTAGTGAAGATAAAAGAAAGAGTGAAGAGTGGAAGGAGGAAGGAACAAAGAAGCCTTGAAATGTTGAGAACTTACCGAAAAATACAGGCTCTCTCGCCGGAGAAGAGTGGAAGAAGGAAGGAACAAAAATAAAAACACATTCAAAGCTCTCTGTCTCTATGTCGTTCTCTGCAACCCCTTCTTGGTGCCACGTTTTCTTTCTCCTTTTGGCACATGTTTTGTGGTGGAAATTGGTCCCTCATTTATGACCTTAATAATAAAATTTTGGCTTGACCAAAATACCCCCATTTCAAAGGGAAAACGACGCCATTTTGAAGGAGCAGCAAATTAAAAAAAAAGGTCATCTTTTCCTGTAGCGTCCCTATAGCGTCATCTTCTCTGCCTGTGAAAGCTGCTACGCTATGCCGCCACCTCCGCTACCGGCCGGCATCACAGGTTGTGGCGGTCGACCGCTGCTACCCGCTACTGTACCGATTTAACGGTGCTACTTACTGCTATTGACAAGTATGGTTGTAACTTCAAGCTCATTATTGCTTTACACTTCTTCTTCGAATGATTATTTGCATGAACACTTCACCCACTACCCGATAATTTTGATATATTAAATTGTTGATCGTCAAAGTCCTAGCACAACTAAGCACTCTCGAAAGGAATTCTTCAAGTATCCAAGTTCTAATGTAGTTAGGCATTCTCCAAGACCTGTTGGGCTAAACACTTGCCAAGAAACACCCAACTTGATTAGGCATTCTCCAATTCTCCAAGTCCTAGTACAATTAGGGATTTGCCAATAAAGATGCAAATCAGTTGGGTAGTATCCATTTCAGTAAGTTTTAGCTCGGCTAAGCAAAAGTGAAGAGGATGAAAGGTTTTTCTTCCTCCATTAATAGACCCTGAAACATTTCAATTTCAAGGGTAAGAGGGGGAGTATACCCCCAATTCAAAAATCATGTGGAAATCAAAAGGGTAATATAGTAATTTCACAATATACAAGATGGACATTTAGCACTGTATCAAATTCTTCGAAAAAAACTACAACCACAAAAAAATAATTCATGATGTACGATGACATGAGACGTGAGGCATGTCCCCCACTTAGCGAGTGACAGGTAGCCACAATGAATCACCGAATAATTGTAAAAAGCAATTAAAAGGATAACACGGAGACTAATGCCTCCAACATGTAACCAACTACATTAGTCGGATCTCTCTCAAAATGCCCAACAAACAAATCATAACGTGATGTTGCTCGACACTCAATATCTGGGCACTTATCATGACAATCTGCTAACAATGTTGGTTGGCCAAAAGATTTTTCAGCACATATCCTATAAATCGCCTATCATACTAAGGTGGTCGGATGAAGCTTTTATACATCTTGGCACTTTGACTTTTTAGACTGCCAAGATAGGGGTTTCTATTTTGAATTGGCCACACAAGCCTAATTCATTGGGCTGACCATTAAGGCCCATCAATGGGGTTACACCCCTTAAAATAAGGCAAGTGTTTCCTCACCTCACCAGGTATCACTCACCAAGCACATGCACCTTACACACAGGTGGGAATGCTTGTCCACACCTAATGGGTCTTAACAAGGGCAGAACAATTATGGTTCTCTCTCTCTTACTTGAGAATCTTTTTCCTACTATAAATTCTCATCTCCTTTATAGGAAAGACAAATTTTGCATATTCACTTACTTTGTCAGATTTCAACCACTCAGAGCCACTATGCCCTCAGAATCCCCTTTAATTCTCAACCTTCATATGAGACTCACTCATAGTGACTCCACCATATAGCATTAGTATATCCCACTAACTCTCTAAATCACCTATACTCTTTGAGAGAAACATATATAACCCAAACAATAGGTCGTGGTTACTAGGGGTGTAAATGGGCTGGGCTAGGCTGGGCTTTGGCCTTCCTGGCCCAAGCTTGCGTAAAAAAAAAATCAGCCTATCTGGTCTACTGGCCTATTAAAGGCTTTATTTGTAGGCCGAGCCCGGCCTATTTTTAAATTAAGAAAGCCTGACATGGCCTACAGGCCTTATAGGCCTTCCACTGTAGATACTAAGCAAAGAAAATAATTGTATAAAGCAAAGAAAGTTCCATTCATACATGCATTAGTACTTCTCATAAGAAAAAAATAACAAACAAAAAAAGTCAACATAATACCCCAGACGAAGCTGAGAGTAAGAAGCGGCAGTGCATATAAAAATTAGGGTTGGTATTGGTACTTTGCCACATAAAATAAATATTATTATTTTATTATATTTTAATAAATTAAATAGGCCAGCCTACAAGGCTTTAGGCCAGGCTTGATAAAATTGGCCTATGGCCTATTTGTTAAAAAGACTTTCTTATAAGCCTAAGCCTACTATACACTCTCTGAAAGGCCGGGTTAGGCCAGACTCAATGTAAGCCGGGCTGTAGGTTGGGCTGACCCATTTCCACCCCTAGTGGTTACCCATCTAAATTTCAATATACAAATGGTCCTAACATTACTTATTTAGTTGACATGTGTCGTTATTATTGGCAAGGTTTACATCATTGAGAGATCATATTTAGATATCAACCTTAGATATTAGGATCTATATGTTCGGTTTTAGTCAAAAATAGATTCAAATAACTTGTTCTTAATTCTAACTCATATATAGCCTTCCTACGTCTCTTAGGTGAAGAATCAAATATTGTTACATATCTTAGGCAACCTTCCTACGCTAAGGCGTTTGGTACAGGAGAAATTTTTATTTGTCCGGGAATCTCGATTTTCAAAAATATGATTTTTGCATTCAGTTTACGATAACATCTGAAAATTTAAAATTTAGAAAAAATCAATTTCCCGGGAATCCCTCAAAATCCCGCGTACCAAACGCCCGTCTTCTTCATCTCTTGAGCTTACATTGTTATTGATCATATTCCTGTAGTGCTTAAACTTATATTATATACTCTTTTGAAAGATTATACAGATTACAAATACTTTATATATATTATGATTCTGTTAAAAGGTTTGAAATACCCTAGTGATTTTGTTTAGGTGGCCAATACACGTAAATTGGTGGATTTTATGTAAGGTTGCCAATAATTCATAATTTTGGTGGTTGTAGCATTTTTCAATCACCCATTTAAATCTTGGAAGATTAGTGGAAGAAATTTTTTGGTGTTTTGTCTAAGGAAAGTCATAGGTGCAAGTGGTTGGTGAATGAACTAAAATAAATCTTTTTGCGTCACTCTCCCTTATCTTTTTAATTTCTTGTGCTTTCTTGATTGCTTTTGCTTATGTTCTTGCTAAAATCTTGTGATTTTAAGTGCTTTAATTGGTTTGAGTTCTTTTTTACATTGATCTTTCATTCCTATATTATAAAGATCGTTATTTACTTAAAAGATATTGATCTTATAACTCATCACATTTAGTTTAGTGGGTGTTCTTGGTGCTATGATGAGTTATTTATTTTATAGTTATTTTCATTGTTGTAATATTATTCTTCATCTTAGGCATTCATTTATTGTATATAAAGATTCTTGAATATCATTCTTAAAAAAGAAAGAGGGACTCAATGAATTGAGTGGGTAGGGAAGGAACTCGGTTCGATTCCCACTAATATCATCTTGGGGAGGAGCATAAAACTTTAATCTTTGACCCGTCCCAAACTCAAGATTAGTCTCATAGCCGACTCAAATAGTCGAAGTTTGGAGATACCGTGGAAGCCTAATTGTAAGAGAGAATTAAAGTTAATATCTAAAACAAAAAAAGAGGGATATTTTTGAAAAGATTTGGGTCCCACACAATGTTGTGTGTGTAAGAAAATTTGTTGTATCATGTTAAATGACAAATCCAAACCCAATTCAATTTACTTTATTCTTAAGGTAGTGTTTGGTTCGGGAGAATTTTTTTTTACTAGGGAAATGTAATTGATAGGAAAGTGGTTGGAAAGTGAGTTTGATAGGAAAATGTAAAAAAAATTGTTTGGTTGACCCAAATATTACCAGGGAAATTTATTTAAATATGCAAAATCTATGTTCGGGAGAAATTTTGCACCTGTTTTTTCACTTGCCCAGTCATCTCAAAATACCACATCTCAAGTGGTATTCTGTAACAGTGAATTTCATCCAAAAATCAACACAAAAGTCATTTTTTCATCTATCCTATTTGCCTGGTATTTCTTGAAAAAACCTGAACCAAACGTGATATTTTCTAATATCCACCTACACTTTTCCATCAATCCTAAAATAAACCTTCAACCAAATACCCGCACATTCCTAACACCGTGCATAAGGGGGGTAGACAGAATTGTCATACACCACGTATGAAGGAAATGCAAAACATATAGAATAACCCAATTTAGTTGACTGAAGTAGTGCATAACCTCAATAAACTTTGGATTACAATATTTGATTCTAATACCTTCCTCACATATAGAAGAAGAAATCAAATCACAAGAATTAGGAGAAAAAAAATATGTTGCAATGGGTCAATTTTAAATCATATTTAGGCATGCATATTAGTTTTTATTTCTTTCTCCACACTAAATTATGAACCTCTTTTAGTAATTTTAAAATTATTATTATTAGCACAAAATAATTTTTCGCAGAAATTATGCAAATGTTAAGATGTGCCCTTAAAAATTTCGGCCACCATTCAATACACAATTTTTTTTTTTTAACCACGTGAGGTTTTCGTATAATCTCTATGAGAATATCTATACTAAAAAAAATAATGTAAGGTTGTTAAAACTTTAAAATATTAATTTAAAATTATTAGAGTCAACGTGATTTTACTAATTTTTTTTTA
Source organism: Gastrolobium bilobum (assembly GCF_033153095.1). NCBI lineage: Eukaryota > Viridiplantae > Streptophyta > Magnoliopsida > Fabales > Fabaceae > Gastrolobium > Gastrolobium bilobum. The sequence continues at coordinate 75,679 of NW_026897136.1, read as the reverse complement.
TTAATAATGAAATCGATGACTTTTGAATGGGTGAATGCCATTTAGTTACCATCTTGTTTTAATCATTAACCAACCTTAAATTTTATCAAAATCTTGAATTTTTTTTAAATAAATCTTGATTTTATTTTTTTTTGAAATATTTTAATCGATTTATGATTTCATGACTAGTTTGATTTGGGCTGGTCCCGAAATTAAGGCTTTAAATCTTCTAAAAATAATATTGAAAAGGATCAGACACATACTTTCATCCTCACCTATACGATTTACTAATTACCAATTTTTTTGTTAATTTTGACTTTCTTAGTTGAAAAAAATGTTTATCCTTTTAAACGACACAACTTATACTTTTTTATTCTTACAAAAAGGTGTCATCTACACTTTTTTTTTTCAACTCTCTTTTCTTTTTTATCTATCGCTTTCTTTACATTTTTTGAAATGACGCTCTATTAGTTTTGGCCTTTTGGGCCATGATTCGCGAAAGCCCAACTAACGAAGGCACTCTAAGAAGTAACCAGCATCGTTTGCCAACGCGTGACGGAGACGCAGCTGTGTTCTTCGCCCACCATATAAACACTGTAAAGCCTTAACCAAAGCTTTTCTTTCTCCTTAACCTCAAATCTTTCATGTTTTATATATTCATATTTCGGTCGTTAGTTATTGCGGTTACTACCACACTTTCATTCGACACAAGGTGTCTCCATTTGACAACTCTGGCAGCTTCAGCAATATAATTCTTGTACAGTTTCCAACACTTTGCGATTTTATATTCACTCTATTTGTTATTCTTTTATTTGAAATCATTCTTGCTCTTGCAAATTTTACTTTCTTCAAAAAAAAAAATGGGCCGATTATGCTATACTGTTGTTACTACGAAATTCATTTGAAAAGAAAAAGAAAAAGAAACATAGATATTGGTTGTGCCAAGCCAAACACGATTGCTTAGTTGTTGCAAATATTCCCATTGAATTTCCTTTGTCTGAAACCTGCACTGTTCTTAATTATGCTTTCAGTTTTTGAACTATCTGACACTTATTGTTAAGGGATTCTTTTGTTCTTTTCTTTCCTTCTTTCTTTTTGTAGAATGTTCTATATTAAAATAAGATTGTCATTTTATTCATTGTTGGTATAGTTAGAAATTAAAGGTTTTGAAGTCTTAACAGAGCTAATTGAAAAGATATGGAGAATTCCCAAGATCAGCCACTCCCTCCAGGTGTTCATTCTTGGCCTAATTATTCACAGCCTGGTGAGAACAGACCTCAGAATCATTCAAACTATTCTGGATACTATCAATTTTCGCCGAATGTCGCTGCTCCTTTGCCTCAATATCAGTTTTCTCCCAATGCTCCTCATACATCTGTTTATAATACCCCTTATAACTTTCAACAAGGACCCTTCTCTCAGTCTGGATTTGTTACTACTCAAGCATTGACCTTGGAGGCCCCTCCCAATGTGAAATCAACAGAGCAGCATGAACAAAATAATAAGTCTTCGAACAATGTTGATGGAGGACATCAGAGCGTTGAGAATGCTAATTCAGCTGCATTGCAAGAGTTTGGTGTCAATTTTACTCAGAATGTGGATGAAGCTGCAGTGAATGGTTTTAAACAATTAAACAGTGCGAGTGACATTGATATTGCTGCTCAGGATGCTGTGTTACGCGAACAAGTCTGTATCTCTTGTATTTTCATTTTTATTTTGTTATTTTAATTTAATCATTCTGATTATTTTGGACTTGTCTTCGCTGATAGGAAATCACCACCCAAAATATCATAAGGAGTCAAAGGTATGAACTTTTTTATTTTTCTTCTGTAGAATACTTTCTTGATTTTGAAATAGTTGATACATGTTAGGGAATTGAGAAATTAAGATTACAACGCTCGATGTTTTTGTTGTGCCAATCCAGAGAGGTAAGAAATGTGGCTTCACCTGCCAAGGATAATTTAGACATATTCTCAGAACGACGTGACCCCAATGCTTTGAAGGTGCGTGATGAACACATTATTGGATTTAGTTTTATTTCTCTGAAGAATATAAGAGGTAGACAGTTTGCAATCCCATTTTTCTATTCTTTTCTTATTTTTTTTTTTATTTTAAAAAAAACAGGAACATCTGTTGAAAATGGCCACAGACCATAGGGCTGAAATGGCTGTTAAGCGTGGGAAAGCTGCACGCCAAGAAGAAGGTCTGTAGTTTAATAACTTTAACCAAGTATTTTTAATTCTTTGCCAGATATTTTTTCTTTTTCTTCAGCTCAGTGATAATGTGGCATTGCATGATGTTATTGGTGGAGTGGTTATATTGCTCTATTCTTAGCTTTTTCCTTCGTTTATGACTTAATTTCTTTGTATGTTGTTGCCTCTCCTTTCTGCTCTTTTGGACTTGAGGATGCTCAACTCTGTTGGACTTTTCTTTTCTCTGTCATGAATATGATGATTACTACTAGTTGTCTTTTTTTCAGACAGGAAAATACTTCAATATTCTTCTTACTCAAAATGCCTAAAAGGAGAGGAATATATAGGAGAGGACATGGCAATAGGTCTGCCACTGCCCAAATTGGATTGTCGTAGTTTTCGAACAAAACATTAATACACATTTAAGTTTGGATTCAAATTGGAATTCAATTGAAGAGTAACTCTATTTTTTCCTTAATTCCAGCATTAAATCTCCTTAATCAAGTAACAAAAATCAGGCTAGAGAGATTTTAGGAAACAGCCTTCCTAATCTTTTTATTAAAATGGTTGACTAAACAAAATGATGAAACATAATTAAATTAACAGAATTAAATCAGAAAAATACAATTAATCGCTACTGAAACTGATGCCTAAACTTTAGGGATTGAGATCAGAATCCAATAGTCCCCCTAAGCTGGTAAATAGATGTTTATCATTCCTAGCTTGCCATATTAACAAAGAGTGCAGCCAATAGAGAGGAATGTCTTAACTGAATACAGCAGTTACTGAACAAAAATCTAAACAACTGCTATCAGAGTCTTAACTGACTAGGCGTTGCATACTCTAACATTATCTGACATAATACCCTAATCTAATACTCCTATTTGTACTAATAATTAGGTTAAATACTAGTACTACTAGTTCAAGCCCAAGCCCATTAACAATATGATTAGCAATCCTACTATTGTAACAATGATTAATATCTTTGTTCATCAAGTCAAAGAAATGGTCTTCCATTTTGAAGAATCAAATATCCTAATAGATTAGAAATATTTATATCAGCAAATAAAGTTGGAGAAAAGTAATTCAATGTTTTCTGTCAAAATTAGATTATCGGGTACTAGTTGATAGTTGTGTGTATTTATATATGAATATGATCTCTTAAGTTTGATTGGATACCCTCATGAATATGATTTGACATTATTTTAGGTACTAATGAGAATGTTGCTGAAGGCAGTGTAATTTCATATTTTACTTATGTCTCTCTTTCTTTGGATTCAGGACCTTAGATGGCTAGGATTAGATTTATTCTAAGGGCTAGAATTTGGTTTGAAATTACAGTTTTTATCCTGTATAATTGGGTTTCAAGGTTGTAAGGACATGGATACGGTTTTTTTTTTGACAGAAGTTTTCTTCTTTTTTCCTTATTGCTAACTAAGAGACCAGCCTTTTTTTGGCTTTTATCAGATGATTTCAGATCTCTTTTGTGCATTCTTTCCTCTCCTAATATGTCTTGAGTGCTAGAGACATTGTCCTAGGGCTTTTATACTACATCACACTTTGCGTACAACATTCTTAAACTTAAAACCATGAAGTAGGGAGGGAACATATGGTCTACAGTAGCTACGTCTGTGCTCTGGTCACTGTTAAGAGAGGAAAAATAGAAAATAAAACCTTGATATGATTTAGAAAAATATGTTTTGGCATGTGGTTTTCAGTTCAAAGCACTATGTTTTCATATTTTTTCTCAAACATTACTAATTTGCTGTCATTGGTTTATTTCGTCTATAATTTTGTTATCAATGAATCCGTATGCTTTCTTTTGGGATTATATGCCTTTACTTCTATATCAGGTAACACAGAAATAGGTAATGGATATGGTGTACCTGGAGGAGGTGCCTATTATGATGCTCCCAAGATTAATGCTACTACAGGTAAGTTTACTTCCAAAATTATTTGAGTCATGCATGCTGCAGCGCTCTTTTAACATTGCAGTAACTGAGACAGTGAGTATACCTTAACTTTGTTGCTTCTGGTACTGTGTAGTAGGTAGCAATTCATTCGTTCAGCCTGAATCTAAACATGATGGATGTTCAGAGCAGAAACCTGCAGCTAAAGAATTGCCTGAGTACCTCAAGCAGAAGTTGAGAGCTAGGGGTATTCTTAAAAATGATACACATAGTAAAGATCTTGTAAGAATATTGATTTAGTTTTTCTTTGTTGCCATGCTTCTTCCTCCCCCCCCCTCTCTCTCTCTCTATGCTCCACCAGTTTATGGGTTTATTTATCATCTTTGTGTGTGCGCGAGCATGTGTGTATTTTTCCTTTGGACGCTGGGGGTGGTAATCTGTTTCTGAGGCTGCATTCCAAAATATAGTATTGCGAGTTTCATTTGGGTTTGAACTCAGTGATAGTGAAGCTTTTAAAATTATTGTGCTGCACCTTTAATTTAGAATTCTATTTTCACTTCTCATGGGCATAGATATTTTACTGTAAATTATTTTGTTCAATCCCCTTACAGATTACCCCTTTTTTTTTTTTAATTTCAGAAAGGTACTTCAGCTGGACTTACGGAAAACGAAAAGTTGCCTCCGGGATGGGTGTGTATTACTTATTATAAACGTTTACTGTATGCAAAATTTCTTTGCATATGCCTTGCAAATAGCTATTCTAAATTTCCTTATCAGTCTTGGACTTTCTTGAATGTGATCCTAGCTTTGACAACAAAAAATTAGAATTAAGATTTGGGCATCATAGCTGCTGCATATTTAGTGATCACTGCTATATTGTGTATATTTTTTTGAAAAACAAAAAAAGGTTAAGCAAGTCTTATTGACCGTGAGCATTTTGGTATATATATGGATTATGGAAGAATATGGCCCATCTTAAATTTGAAAGATGATAAGTCAGATTTGGTTTTTACTTTAGGGCAAACCCTGTGGATAAAGCTCCCCAACTTTGCAAGAGTAAGGGTGAGGGTCGATTGCAGGCAAATTTATTCTTGCATTTTTGCAAAGAGACTGTTTGCCAGACTTGAATCCATGACCTTCCAGTCACAAAGTAGCAACCTTATCGTTGCTCAAGGCTTGCCCTTGTGGTTATCACTTTAATAATGAAATAATATCTGTTTAAAGATAGATTTGAAGGTATATAATTACCGTCATCTCCCATTCTAAAGTCAAATGATGAGCAGGCTTCCATCATTTCCTTTCTTTCTTTAGGATTTTTAATTTTATTAAGACCTTAGTACTTTGTAGCTTATGTTAATTACTAATTTTCCATGTAGGTGGAGGCAAAAGATCCAGGAAGTGGTGCATGCTATTATTATAATGAGAGTACTGGGAAGAGTCAATGGGAAAAACCTCACGAAGCATCCTTAACTGAGCAATCACCATCATCTTTACATCTTCCAGAACATTGGGTGGAGGCATTGGATGAAACAACAGGTTCGACACATATAAAATATCACATGGTTGCATGATAAAACCAATCCAAAGGATAACAGACCAGCAAGAACGAAAAGATTAATAGTGCAAGAATTAATGGGCAAGAACACAATTAATCGATGCTTGTACTACTTACTGATTAAGAATTCAAAGATACAGGCATAGTCCTCGTGATACAAATTTACAGAAGCACCAAGAGTACTTATTACAAGAGAATCTGAATACAGAAGAAAGAGAAATTCGAGAGTCCCTAGCTCTCTTAACTCTACTTCTGTTCTTGGAAGAAAACTCTCGCACTTTACTTTCTGCCACTCCTATTCTATTTATTCCTCTACTGTTGTAACAGAATTGCTGAGTCAGCCATTAAGTCAACATGCTGGGTGTCCCTTTTATATACCTTTGTTGGCTGAACCACATCATTGCATTTTGTCTTTCTATGAGTTATGTTTATTATATATTTCTAACATCAAGAGAAGTCTCTAACGAGTGTACCTGTTGGCAGATGATAGAATCCAAGAATAGGATAGAAAATTTGAGAAAGTGCGAGAAAGCAAAGTTTGAAGAAATGAGAAAATAATCTGAACTAACTTCTGATTTTCATTCACACAATGCTGTTAATATGTCTTACAATATTTATAGGGATAGATCCTGATTAACCACATAACTGAATATTGAAACAGATTAACAGAGTTTGATTCTGTTGCAGGGTAATAGAATTCTTGAGAGACGCCATTGATGCAAGAGAGAGAGAGAGAGAATATTTGAATCTGAATCTTTATTATGAAGAACGCAATTTACACAATGCTACACTCTATCAATATATAGAGTGTGAGAATGCTGACTCAGCAAGTGAGTCAGTTCTAACAAACAATCAGTAAGCTAACTAAGCTATAACAGAAAGCTATAACAGAAAGGGAGATGAGGATCTGATACATGCATGTGTACAATAGCAGAAAGTAAACCACTACTTATCTAATACACCCCCGCAAACTCAGGGATCTTGAGGCAGGGAATCAAGAACCCTGAGTTTGGTTCTTAACTCAGCAAAACGTCCAGGGGAAAGAGCCTTAGTCAGAGTATCTGCCAGTTGATCTGAAGCAGGAATGTGCGAGACAACAAGCTCATGAGCAAGCACACGTTCTCGAACAAAGAAGATATCCAATTCCATATGCTTAGTTCGAGCATGTAAAACAGGATTATGAGAGAGGGCAACAGTGCTCAAGTTATCACAGAAAATGCGTGGAGTAACATAGGGAACCTGTAACTCACGAAGGAGGGATTGAACCCACAAAATTTCAGCACAAGTAAGAGCTAAACTTCGATACTCAGCTTCAGTTGTTGAGCGTGCTACCAAGGTTTGTTTCTTGGACCACCAAGAAATGAGATTAGGACCCAAGAAGAGAGCAGCACCAGATGTAGACCGCCTATCATCAGGATCACTAGCCCAGTCAGCGTCACAAAATGCTGTAATAGAGAGAGGATGTTGAGGAACAGCCCTTTGAAGCACAAGACCATATGTAACAGTCCCTTTTAAATATCTGAGAATTCTTTAACTATTTTCCAATGATCATCTAGTGGCTGCCCCATGAATTGGCAGACCTTATTGACTGCATAGCTGATTTCTGGACGGGTTATGGTGGCATATTGAAGTGCACCCACAACTGACCTGTAGAGATGAGGATCTGAGAAATAATTAGAGCCAAAACGTGAGAGCTTACAGCTAGTGGGCATGGGAGAGGAGATGCCTTTTGCATCAAACATGGCAGCTCGAGTAAGTAAATCCCGAATGTATTTGCCTTGTGACAGAATCAAACCACCAGAACCATGAGGCTTTACTTCAATTCCAAGAAAGAAATCCAAGGTGCCAAGGTCTTTGAGAGCAAATTGAGAATGAAGTTGAGTAATCAAAAATTGAATGTAGGCAGCTGTTAGAAATAATATTATTTTATTATTATTAGAATAGTCTAGAATAGTCTAGATTGTGGGCTTGGCCCATTAGGTCATCCCATTAGGTCTTTTTAGTCTCTATAAATAGAGAGCCTCCTTGTACAGACTTACATACTTGAATATACAATATATTTCAGATTCAATTTGGTATCAGAGCTCTCGATCTGAGGGCTCTGCTTCCGCATATATATATTTTTTTCCTTTCGTTGTACTGCCGTGCATCATACCGGCAAACCTTTTTACCGCCGTGCATCATACCGGCAACCTTTTTCAACCCTCCGAACATTGTTAGACCCTTTTTCGATCTCAGATCGTCATCCTCCTTCATTGTTTGACCAGAAAACACTGTTCACATCGCAAGAAACACTGTTCCGTCACTGTTCATCACTGTTCCGGCCACCTTTCTGGCGAGAAACCACGCGATCAGGATCCCCTCACGCCGGCGACCATTTCTGTCCAAGACCCGTCCCAAACGGCCGCCGCACGCGCCTCCACGCGCCACCACAGCTGTCTGCGCGTGGGCCTCACGCGCCACCTCTCTCCGGCGCGTCTGCACTGTTCCGGCCACCTTTTCCGACCAAACCAAGGCAGACAGGCTCGCCTCTGCCTCCTCCTTCCAGATCCAGTGACCGATCGTTGTGGGTCTCTTCCGTTCGAGGTTTCTAGTGCAAAAGTCGCTACTTTGTTCCTTTTTCGCGTAATTTTTACAATTTTTTGGTTGTCTGATCGCTGTTCCTGATGGAAGGAACCAGTAAACATTCTTCCGGCATCATTTCAAGTGCTATTCCATCTATCACAACTCTGAAATTGACCGGATCTGCCACTTACAAGACCTGGTCTACCTCCGTTAAGATCTGGTTTACCGGTCAAGGCCATGACAAACATCTCACCACTAAGAAGACTGATATTTCCCAAGATCAGATGACTGAATGGGAGAAAGTTGATGCTCAGCTCCTCAGTATTCTTTGGCAATCCATTGATTCATCTCTTCTCAATATTTTCATTCCTTTTGAGACCTGCTATGATGTGTGGACGGAAGCCAAAAACCTCTACACCAATGATATTCAACAACTTTATTCCATTGTCTCCCAGATGATGGATTTGCGCAAATCACCCGAAGCTCGTATGGAAGTTTATGTTGGTAAGATTCGTTCTTTGATGCAGGAATTTTTGGCTATGTTACCTCATGCTGCGGATGCTACAGTGTACAGGACGCAAGTGGAGCGTCTCTTTACGGTTGTGACTCTCTCTGGTCTCCCTGACGGATTAGAAAGTGTTCGTGAGAACATTCTAACCAGTACTGCGATTCCCAGCATATCCCAGACCTTTCAGCGCCTTCTGAATCTTCAAGATAAGGTGGCTCCCGCACACGTCACAGCTACTGACTCTACTGCTCTCTTGTCTGATTCTGCTGCTTTAGTCTCTCGTGGTAATTGGAACAATGGTGGTCGCGGTCGTGGTCGTGGCCGCGGACAAGGCGGTCGCGGGCCCATGACTTCATATGGCCCAGGCAGGCGCGGACAGACGATGTCGTATGGACAGGGTGGCCGAGGACAAAGGCCTCGGTGTAATTATTGCCAATATCTGGGCCACATTGAAGAACGTTGTTATAGAAAGTACCCTTACTTGAAGCCACCACATATGAACTTTGCTCAAACAGATGTTGTGCCGCCCTCTACCGGATCAGTGACTATTTCCGCTGCAGACTATGAGGCCCTTCTCCAGAAGAGTTCTTCTCAGCCACCTGCTCCAGATACTGGTAATCATGTTGCTTGTTTTTCTCAATCGTCTCTTGGACCCTGGATAGTAGACTCAGGTGCTACTGATCATCTTTGTGGTAATAAGGATCTTTTTACTTCCCTTACCTTTTCTAATAATCTTCCCTCTGTTACTCTTGCTGATGGCACCAAGGCTCCTGCTCGTGGCATTGGGCAAGCCAAACCAACTCCTTCTTGACTTTAACCTCTGTTTATTACATCCCTGGCATTCCTTTTAATTTAATTTCTGTTAGTCAATTGACCCATTCTCTTTCTTGCTCTATCACCTTTTCTAAACAGTCTTTTTCTATGCAGGATCCGAGTACGGGGAAGACGATTGGAGCGGGCGGTGAGTCACGAGGTCTCTACTATCTGCATGCACCCTCTGCTCCAGTTGCATGCTCTCTCACAGAGTCTCCTGAGCTTCTCCATAGCCGTCTGGGTCATCCAAGTCTCTCGAAGCTTCAGCATATGGTTCCTTTTTTGTCAGGTCTTAAGTCTTTGAATTGTCAGTCTTGTCAGCAGGGAAAGCATACTCGTTCTTCCTTTGCTAGTAGAGTCAATAAAAGAGCTGCTGCTCCCTTTTCTATTGTTCATTCTGATATTTGGGGTCCGAGTCGGACTATGTCAGTTTTGAGTTTTCAGTATTTTGTAACCTTTATTGATGATTTCTCCCGTTGCACTTGGGTTTATTTAATGAAAAATCGTTCTGAATTATTTTCAATTTATCAAAAGTTTTGTGCAGAAATAAAAACTCAATTTGGTGCTTCTATTCAAATCTTGCGCAGTGATAATGCAAAAGAGTATGTGTCTCTTGAATTTTCTAAATTTTTGGATACACATGGGACGATACACCAGACTACTTGTCCCCACACTCCACAACAAAATGGAGTCGCTGAACGTAAAAATAGATATCTAGTTGAAATTGCACGTACTCTTCTCATTCATATGAACGTCCCACTTCGTTTTTGGGCAGATGCTATTATCACCTCATGTTTCCTTATCAACCGCATGCCCTCTTCTGTGCTAAATAATGATGTTCCCCACAGTATTTTGTTTTCCGGAGCACCTTCTTATCCTCTGCCTTTACATATTTTTGGCTGTACTTTTTTTGTTCATGATCTTACTCCAGGTAAAGACAAGTTGACATCCAAGGCCTTCAAATGTATTTTCCTTGGGTATACCCGTTTTCAAAAAGGGTATCGTTGCTATTCACCTGATCTCAAGCGTTATATCGTTTCTGCTGATGTCACTTTCCTTGATCAGCAGCCTTTTCACTCTACTCCGTCTCCAGTGTCACAAGTTGATCAGGTCCTTCCTGTTCCTTTTCTTGACTTGTCTTTACCAGCTGCAGGTGCCCCTATTCCAGAGGAGCAACCAATTACCTCCATACCTGCATATAGTCCTCTCCTCACATACCAGCGTCGTCAGCCTGCACCTCCTCCGACTTTGCCTCTTGATGACTCATCGCCTTTTCCCGTCGGCTCTTCTCCTCCGGATCCTCCATCAGAGACTCCTCCCATTGCCCTTCGGAAAGGTATTCGATCCACTCGAAATCCTCATCCCCTTTATTCTTTCTTGAGTTATGACAGACTTTCTTCACAACATTTTACTTTTGTTTCTAGTCTCTCTTCTGTTTCCATCCCTAAAACCACAGGTGAAGCACTATCTCATCCAGGGTGGCGCCAGGCGATGCTTGATGAAATGCAGGCACTTCACTCTAATGGCACTTGGGATCTTGTTCGTGCTCCTCCCGAGAAGTCTGTTGTTGGTTGTCGATGGGTGTTCACAGTTAAAGTTGGTCCTGATGGCACTGTTGATCGCCTTAAAGCTCGCTTAGTGGCCAAGGGATACACACAGATCTTTGGTCTTGATTATGGGGATACCTTTTCTCCTGTTGCTAAGATGGCTTCTGTTCGCCTGTTTCTTGCCCTTGCCGCCATTCATCACTGGCCTCTTCTCCAACTTGATATTAAGAATGCTTTTCTACATGGTGACTTGCAGGAAGAAGTTTATATGGAGCAACCACCAGGTTTTGTTGCTCAGGGGGAGAATTCTGGAATGATATGTAAACTTCGGAAATCTTTATATGGCCTGAAGCAATCTCCTCGGGCCTGGTTTAGCCGCTTTAGTTCAGTTGTTGAATCCTTTGGCTTAATCAGAAGCAAAGCCGATCATTCTGTCTTTTACCGGCATAGCTCTTCTGGCTAGTGCGTTTATCTCCTGGTCTATGTTGATGACATTATCATTACAGGCAATGATCAGATCGGGATTGATCAGTTGAAAGAGCATTTATTCAATCAATTTCAAACCAAAGATCTTGGCAGACTTCGATATTTCTTGGGGATCGAAGTTGCACAGTCTAGGCGGGGCATTTCCATCTGTCAGAGGAAGTATGCACTGGATATCCTAGATGAGACTGGAATGTTAGGCTGTAAACCCATTGATACACCTATGGACCCCAATGTTAAGTTATTACCAGGACAGGGGGAGCCACTGCCAGATCCTAGTCGCTACTGCCGACTAGTTGGAAAATTGAATTATCTTACTGTGACAAGGCCAGATATCTCCTTCGCAGTGAGTGTTGCAAGTCAATTTCTTGATTCTCCCTGTGGCTCCCATTGGGATGCAGTTATTAGAATTCTCCGATATATTAAAAAGGCGCCAGGAAGAGGTTTATTATATACAAATAAAGGGAGTTCAGAGATCTCTAGTTATTCAGATGCTGACTGGGCAGGTTCTCCTTCAGATAGATGATCCACCTCAGGGTATTGTGTTCTTTTCGGAGGAAATTTGATCTCTTGGAAGAGTAAGAAGCAAACTGTGGTCGCCAGATCCACTGCGGAGGCAGAATATCGGGCAATGGCAAATGCAACCTGTGAGCTCATCTGGCTGAGACAATTGCTGAAGGAACTCCATCTCTATGAACAAAGGCCTATGAAGCTCATTTGTGACAACCAAGCCGCTTTGCATATATCCTCTAACCCAGTCTTTCATGAGAGGACCAAACATATAGAAATTGACTGTCATTTTGTTAGAGAAAAGATCCAGTCAAGGGAGATCGAGACAGCATTTGTCAATTCCAATGATCAACTTGCGGATGTATTCACTAAAGCTCTTAGAGGTCCCCGAATAGATCATATTTGTAACAAGCTGGGAGCTTTTGATATATACGCACCAGCTTGAGGGGGAGTGTTAGAAATAATATTATTTTATTATTATTAGAATAGTCTAGAATAGTCTAGATTGTGGGCTTGGCCCATTAGGTCATCCCATTAGGTCTTTTTAGTCTCTATAAATAGAGAGCCTCCTTGTACAGACTTACATACTTGAATATACAATATATTTCAGATTCAATTGCAGCATCAGTACCAGTGACTATTATGTCATCCTCATACACAAGGATATAAGTGCAGCGAGAAGAAGTCTTGGAGATGAATAAGGAAGGGTCACAGCAGCTGGACTTGAAGCCAAACAACATCAAAGCACCTTTCAATTTATCAAACCATGCTCTAGGGGCCTGCTTAAGCCCATACAAAGCCTTGTTGAGCTTGCACACAAGGTTCTTATCTGAATTCTCAAAACCAGGGGGCTGACTCATGTACACATCCTCTAGCAAATCACGATTGAGGAAGGCATTGTTGATATCAAGTTGCCTAAGGGACCAAGAGTGAGTAAGTGCAAGAGTAAGCATGATCCGAATGGTAACAGGTTTGACCACTGGTGAGAAGGTTTCATTGTAGTCAAAACCTTCTTGTTGATGAAACCCCTTTGCCACTAGCCTTGCCTTATACTTGTTCACTGTGCCATCAGGATTTTCTTTTAACTTTAAAGACCCACTTGCAACCAATTGACTTCCTGTTAGAGGGCAAAGAAACAAGAGTCCATGTATTGTTATTCATAAGTGCATTGTATTCAGCCTTCATGGCATCAACCCAATGTGGACTGGCTAAGGCTTGCTTCACAGTAGAAGGTTCTGTATAAGCAAGAAGAGCAGTGGATCTGGCCAGAGATTTGGATCTAGTCATAATAGAATGAGGAGGAGAGGATTCCCTTAGAGAAGAAGGGGGAAAATACTCAGAACCTGAGGAGGGAGAAGACTCAGAAGCAGGAGATAAGGACAGTGGGTTAGATGCTGTAGAAGAGGAATTAGAGGACTGCATTGGAGTTGCAGGAACACTACTATGTGACGCAGGAACAGAGGACGGCAATGATGATACAAAAGCTGTACAGGGAGAGGAAGAAATGGGTGAACTGGACTTAGAAGATGGCTGGGGAGATTGCTGGAAAGAAGAAACTGGTGAAGAAAAAGACTCAGACATCAATGGAGACATTAAAGGTATCTGAGCAAAAACTGGAATAGTAGGGGAAGGATCAGCTGTAGTGTTAGTCCAAAGAGCATAAGGAAACCTATATTCATTGAAAAGAACATCCTTTGAAATATAGGTTCTGCCATCTTTTTTAAACAAACATATCCTTTATGACTTGTGGAATAACCCAGGAATACACACTCTTGTGAATGAAACTCAAGTTTATGACGATTATAAGGTCTAAGAAATGGAAAACAAGCACATCCAAACACTTTAAGAAACTGATAATCTGGACTATGATGATACAACTTGGTATAAGGAACAGCAAAATTTAAGGATGCTGTTGGAAGCCTATTTATAACAAACACAGCTGAAAGAAAGGCATAATCCCAAAAGGATAATGGTAGGGAGGCATGAGACAACAAGGTTAAACCTAGCTCAACAATATGACGATGTTTGCGCTCTACAACACCATTTTGATGATGGGTGTGTGGGCAAGCAAGTCTGTGAATGATGCCATGGTGTTTGAGATAATCAGTGAATGGTCTAAATTCCCCACCCCAATCAGTTTGTAAGGCTTTCATGGGAAGTTGAAATTGAGTTGTTATCAAGGAATGAAACTGTTTGAAAATGGAAAGAGCATCAGATTTTTGTTTTAACAGATAAATCCAAGTGTATCTGGTGTGAGCATCTACAAAAGAAATATAGTAAGTGTATCCCAAGGTAGATTTAAAAGGAGTTGGTCCCCATAAGTCACTATAGACAAGAGCAAAAGTTGTGTCATACACAATTTGTGATGAGGAGGAAGGAAGCCTGTGTGCTTTTCCAATACAGCATGAAGAGCAAAAATCACTAACATTTTTATTAGAAATTGAAATATTACAAGAGTTAAGCACTTTTGTCAAGGTTACATGATTGGGGTGCCCCAAACGACAATGCCATAGAGAGTATGTAGAATTTGAAGGTACACAAGTTTGACTAACAGTATAAGGCTGATCAACAGCTCGATTTTCACTCTCAACAAAATTACAGTGAGGAAAATTATCTGTATTAACAATTGAAGGACTTGTTTGACTAACACTACACAAGGCTGATCAACAGCTTTATTATCACTTTCAACAAAAGTACAGTGGTGAAAGCTATCAGTTGAAGGACTGGAACAGATAGAAGACTTGAGAGAATGAGCTTGACTCAAAGCAAGGGAAATGTCTGAAAAACGATAAAGACCATCATTGCCAAGTACTCCACGAAGAAGAATGTCATGAGTGTCCTGCGATTTTACAAAGCAAACACTTGGATGAAACTCAAAGTAGACAGAGTTATCTTTAGCAAATTGACTAACACTCATAAGATTTTTCATGATAGAGGGAACAAGTAATAGATTTTTGAGATGTAAGCATCTGTGAGAATCATAAGGTGAAATAAATTTTGTGGAACCAACAGCTTGAATAGCCAAACCTTGCCCATTACCAATGATGACCTGATCTGAACCACTCAATTGTTGGCTCTGTAGTAAGTTCAGAGGACTCGAAGTCACATGATGAGAGGCACCTGAATCTGGGAACAACTCAAGAGCTGGAGCAGAAGACGGAGTTGGAAGCAAACCAGATTGTGCAGCAATCATAACCTGAGGAGATGGCCTAACATACTGATACGACCTTTGTTGAGTCTGTAGAGGCTGTCTCTGAGCAAAGTATGGTCCATTTGATTGAGTTTCTGGAGAAGGAAGAGTGGGCACAAAGTCTTCATCAAAACGATGCCAACAACTCTTTACGTCATGACCATACTTGTGACACAACTGACAATACACGTTTTGTCTGCTTCCACGCCCTCTACCTCTGCTAGCTCTGCTATTATAGCGTCCTCGTCCTCTATATGAAACATTAGAACGAAGAGAATCATCACCTTCCCTCTGTACAGAGGTCTGACCAGTGCTCTGTTCCTGAGTTGCAAAAACAAGGGCAAACAGAGGAGTAGAACCAGACGTGTTACTCTGTTTTTGAGCAACATTCACAGTGACTGAATCAAGAAGAGATTCATTCTGCTTTAACAACATCTGTTCATGCGTCATTAACTCAATGGCTAGATCTTCAATCGAGTAGGGATTTTCTCTTCCATGAACAGTAGTCACAAACGCGTTGTATTCAACTGGAAGTCCTTCCAGTATGTAATCAGTTCTATCTTCGTTCGTAACTGGATTTCCTATGGCTTTGAGAGAATCACAGAGGCTTTTGATGCGAGACAAGTAATCTTTGGCAGTTCTAGTTCCTTTCTTTATAGATCTGAGTTCTGAACGTAAATGACGAGATCTGGACTTCATGACTCCATGAAAAAGCTTGTGGATCTTATCCCAAGCTTCGTGAGCATACTGTACTCCTAGTATCTCGTTCAAAACAGATTCATAGATAGTGGACAAGAGCCAAGATAAAAGCATAGAGTCTTGTGTGAGCCATTGAATATACGCTGGATTCTGAATCTCATTCAAACGATCTTCTTCAGACTCAAATTGAATAGGAATTTTTGGATTCACAAGGTGACGATGAAGTTGATGCGATGTTATAATCGGCTCAACTATCTGATTCCAGAGCAGATAATTGTCATTTGTAAGCTTCACTGTAACTTGATGATTGAAGAGAAGAGGAGCACGATTTTCCATTGACGTTGCTTCTCTGTTCGACTTCAAGGATGCTGGAGCACTGTTACCAGCTGTAGCACTATCTTCAGAGTTGGATGCGGAAGACATAGTGAAGAACGATGATGGATCAGACCCTCAAGATGAGTGCTCTGATACCATAATAGAATTCTTGAGAGACGCCATTGATGCAAGAGAGAGAGAGAGAGAGAGAGGGAATATTTGGATCTGAATCTTTATTATGAAGAACACAATTTACACAATGCTACACTCTATCAATATATAGAGTGTGAGAATGCTGACTCAGCAAGTGAGTCAGTTCTAACAAACAACCAGTAAGCTAACTAAGCTATAACAGAAAGCTATAACAGAAAGCTATAACAGAAAGGGAGATGAGGATCTGATACATGCATGTGTACAATAGCAGAAAGTAAACCACTACTTATCTAATACAGGGAGCTACCAAGCTCACTGACTGGGACCACTGTCACAGAACAACTGATAATCATAACAGATAAACAATCCTATAGTCATAGGCACAGTAGTGCAATATACATTTTCTCTTACAGCTGGGTAGGAACTGGAGTTTTGACAGACTTTTAATTTACTACTTTAATTCAATATATTCTCTAGTAGTTTGGTAGGAGTTCCTAACTCAGAGAGTTGTCACAGTTATTATTTTGTTTATATTAGTATAGACACTTCTACATCTTAAGTCGGTTTTAGATTCTGCTCCGCAACTGCAATTACAAATGGTTTGTGGCTGTTGTGGTTGCCACTGACATGCATTTTGTTTCAATTGCAGTATGCATCAATTGTTTCTTCCTGTGCTTTTCTGCAAGTGCATCAACCACAATCTATAGCCATCATTTGGGGATCTTGATCCTAGAAAAAAGAGGAATATACACACAAACAAGCACACACATACATGTAGTTGGTTAGACTTAGTGTTACACTTCAAAGAAACCTGTCCTTGGTAGTGGAAAAATTAATGCCTTGATTCTAGAGATCTAAGAAGGCATGCAGTATTTCTTTATTCCTTCTCTTCTTTATTCTCATTTTGGGAACTCTTGATCATAAAAGTAATTTTATTGACCAGAGATTGTAGACAATTACAAAATATTAGAATAAAGCAGCCTCTTAAACAAAACATAAGAAGGCATTGATTAATGGAGATAGAAGAAAAAACTTGGCTACAATTCTGCTCCTATTTGGTTAGGAAATCCCCTGAAAGTTACCATTGTCTAAACATTATAAAGATTAAAACCACTCCCCATGAAACCCCGACTTGCGAGGGTAAAGGTGGAGGAAATTCTTTTATGCAGCCAACCTTACCCTTGTGCAAAGAGACTGATTTTTGGATTCAAACCCTTGATCTCTCATTCACATAGTAAAGATATAAAAAAAAAAGTTTTTAATTTTGACATCCAACTTTGGTTAAAAGCACCAGATGCCTCAAATAGTTAAGATAATTACCTTTGGATCATTGTCACATGACAAGCTGTTCTCTTGATCAGACAGGAACCTGTACAAGTCCTTGTAGAGTTAGCTCTTCTTGGAGAGGGAACTCCAAAAGAATTTGAATTGGTGAAGTGTTGGTGGGAAAAATGGAGTTCTTACCAAAGTGGTTAAGACAATGGTAAACGATGGAAGAAGAGAGGCTAGATTATCTTCCAACTCATTTTAAGTTGTTGAAGATAGATAATGACTTTGATTTGTACAAGAAAAGAGAATGCTTCTATTGCTTCCGTGACTTAAACCTATCTGTTATAGGTTTTGTGTGCTCCCCTAACATATATTCTTGTCTTAAGCACACAAATTTGTTTTGCTTGTGCGGAATGTTCAAATGATGTTCTGCATCTATATACTATGAATGATGCTTTGGGTCCCCTAAGTTTTTGTGTGGTTGAAGCTTCCAAATGATGTTCTTGATGAACTCGGAGGATAAATTTTAAGTTCTTGATGTGTATAGTTGCTTGCCAGGACATTTCTGTCGATGATCATTCCAGTGAAGTCTCTTCTTCCTTGGTCATGTAATATTTCAATCAGCTCTTTGGGATGATAGTCATTCTAGCTATCTTTTAGTATTTGCCTTTTGGCCAATGTTCATCTCTCTTGCCTCTTTAGCATTCCTGAGTTGCCTTTTCAACCATGTTTTGTGGATCCCAAATTATATTATTTGGTTTTCCCTTTTTAAAGGGTTTATTTGAAAGGTAAGGTTGCTTATAACTGACCCTCACCCCTAACCTCGCAAGTCGAGAAGCCTTGTGCATCGGGATTTGCCTTTATAAAGGGTTTATTTTAAACAAGTTTAAAGCTTAGTAAGCTCTAGTTTGAAGAAGAGTGTTAGAATATCAAGATTGAAGTCTAGAGAAGTTGTCTGTTCATCTTTATTTTCATTATCCATGACCAACTTTTTATCATTAATGTTGTTATTACTGTCTATACTGCTATTTGATGCTATAAAAATTACGAGGTGAGACTTAGCCTGCACTATCTTTGCAGTAATATGACTTTAAGCATTGCTAGGTATATTTAAATTTGACCAATCCTTGGTTCTTACAAAATTAAGTTTCTTGAAGCATTAGAAGGAGAATTGCCCACACCTTGATAGTAGGTGATTATCCTTCTAATGCTTCAACCAACCCTACTCCCATGCCTTAGGAGAAAGTCCTTTGCTGATGATATAAGCGATTAGCCTACTGTCCTGCATCAATACAACTCCTACTCCTTTGCCTGAAGCATCAGTTACAACTATAAACTCCTTGGTAAAATCAGGTAATGCTAAAACTGGGGCAGAGAATATCAATTTTTTCAACAAATCAAAAGCTTCTTGAGCTGCAGCATCCCACTTGAAACTGTCCTTTTTTAGTAGCTCTGTGAAAGGTTTTGCCACCTTCCCGTAATTTTTTACAAACTTCCTATAATAGCCTGTGAGCCCCAAAAAGCCTCTAAGCCCTTTTATGTTCTCGAGAACAAGCCACTCCATCATGGCCTCAATTTTTTTTTGGGTCTGCCATAACTCCATCTGCTGAAATAATATGCCCCAAGTATTCTATTTGGAGCTGCCCAAAACATTTTTTTTCTGTTCAACAGCAGTTGGTTACTTCTAAGTGCCTCGAATACCTTTCGGAGTTGATCAGTGTGGTCTTGTTTGCTTCCTCTAAATATCAAAATATCATCAAAGAGCACTAACACAAACTTTCGAAGGAAGGGTCTAAGCACCTCATTCACGAGGGCCTGAAAGGTAGAGGTGGCATTAGTGAGGCCAAAAGGCATCACTAAGTACTCATAATGCCCTTTATGGGTTCTAAACCCTGTTTTAGGGATATCTTCCTCAACCATACGGATTTGATTAAACCCTGATTTTAAATCTATTTGGAAAAAATTCTTGACCCTCCTAATTCATCAAGGAGCTCATCAATCACAATACATTAATTCAAGGCCCTATAATCTACACAAACACGCCAACTTCCATCTTTTTTTTTTAACCAAAATTACAGGATTGGCATAGAGGCTAGTTCTCTGCCTAATCCAACCTTTACTCAACAATACTGATATAAGTTTTTCTATTTTAGATTTCTGATAATAGGGATACCTATACGGACGAAAATTGGGGATTTGGCTACCTGGTTTCAGGATAATTGCATGATCTTGTTTTCTGGTTGGAGACAATCCTTTGGGTTCTCTGAACAGATCCTGGAACTCGAGCAACAACTCCTCCAGCTCCTTCCAAAACGTTCCATTACCCTTCACCGCATCATTCTTTTGTTCAACCAAGTATCTAGTGCCTTCATTCTGCAAAGCCTTCACAATGGATTTCAGTGAAGCCAAGGACCTCGAAAGGGAAGGTTCTCCCCTGAGAATAATCTCCTCTCCTCGAAAATCAAACTTGAGAGTTAACTCCTTAAAGTTGGCTCTGATTTCCCCTAACGCAGTCAACCAATCTAAATTGAGAATAACCTCAAAACCACCCAGGTCAAACAGATGTAAGTCCTGGGTAATCATGTGCCCCTATAACTCGATAGACACCCGTCTACACATGCCTTGACAAGAGACATGGTGACCATCACCCACCTCCACTAAATTTCATCCACTCTCAGCCCCAATCTTTTGTAACCGTGTGAGTGCATGTTGAGTGGCCAAGCAAGCTGTGTGCCTACGTCTAATCAACTGCTGAGTCATCGTTAGTGCTAGGTGAGAGTATTCCCCTGCGCCTCTTTCTTGTGTACACCTTCTTGAACCACTTACTAATTGCGTTTGTATCAAAGCATCAACAAAGGAAATGTAGTAAATAAACCCTATAGTGGATTTAAATGGGGCTGGTCCCTTTATTATATGAGATCAGATGGTTTATCATACTTTTTAGTAGATGGAGAAAAGGGCAGTCTATGGGCCTTTCCCCAACAACAGGAAAATAAAGTTAAGATAAATTTTATTTTGAATGAGAATTTAACAAGAGTTAAGTACAACTTTACAAGCACCACTACGAGGATGACCTAGGTGACAATGCCGTAGGAGAGTAGATATGATTCTAAACTACAGATTTTTCAGTCTTAGATTCTGAACTATTTGTACATGGTGAACTTACAACAACAGATTTGTCAAAGATGAATTACAAGCATACACTGCACTACAAACGAAACTACAAAGAGTAGAGCTAGGTAGGTTTTTTGACTTGGCGTGTTAGAGAGCTTTACTCCACTCAAATGATATAAGCCATTAGACCCCAAGATTCGCTCCAACTTCGGGAGCATGTCATGAGAGTCTTGTGATTTCATGCAACAAGGGAATGGGTGAAATTTGAAATAAACATTATTGTCTCTGGCAAATTGGCTGAATGACACTAAGTTCTTTGTAATAGAAGGAACAAGGAGTAAATTGTGAAGATAAATGTTAGTGTGTGGTTTAAGTGACGTGGAAAAATAACAAGAACTAGTAGCTCGATTATTCAGACCTTGACCATTTCACACGAAGATCTTATCAGAATTTGAAAGCTGTGTACTTTGCAGCAGATTTTGAGGATCAGTCTTGACATGATGTGAGGCACCAAAGTTTGGGTACCAATCACTATTGCATTGCGATATTAGCTGTGAATGAGAAGGAACAGGGCACTATGCAGTAGAAGCAGTAAGCATGGCTTGATTTTTGTTCAATGGTCTCGTAGTGTGAGGCTCTGAGGTGCTGGAGTGAAGTATTGAGGAACTTCAGGTGGTGGAAGCACAAGGACGGAGTTTTCGTCATGCCTATATCAACAATTTTGGACCCTGTGTTCAAATTTGTAACAAATTGGAGGTTTCTCCCTCCACCATGCCCCATACCTTGATTACTGTGTCCAAAGGATCTTGCTCTTCCTTTTTCAATTTGATTTGAATTGCCATTTCCACTATAGAAAGACTTCGTTAGGCTGTTTTGTTCCCGGTTCAGCAAAACAGGGGCCAACGGAGCATTGTTACCAAAGGTGTTATTCTAAGTTTCAAGACTCAACCTTTTGGGCAAAGCGACTCATTCTGCTAGGCTAGCAAGAGTTGATGCGCCATCAATTCCACTCGTGAATCATCAATGGCATAGGGATTTTCACGTGCATGAATTGAAGCAACAAACACATTGAACTTAGCTGGTAACCTATCCAGAATCAGCTCTATTTGCTTGTCAATAGGAATTGGATTTTTGATAACTCTAAGTTCATCGCAACGAGATTTTATGTGCCTTTGGTATTAAGCCACAGATCTGCCACCTTTTTTGATGGTTCGAAGCTCAGTTCTGAGCTGATGTGCCTTTGAGCGCTTCATTCCATGAAACAAATTTGGTGCTTTTTCCCAGGCGTGACGAACGCTAAGTTTCTCTTTCACAATCTATTTTGAAATCATCGAGAGCAACCAGGACAGAAGCATTTGGTCTTGTCAAAGCCATTTAATAGGTTGGGTCAACATTCTCAGCAATCCGATCTTGCTTAGATTTAAACTGAAAAGGGATCTTAGGGTTCACTAGGAATGAATGCAATTGATGCGATGTTATCACAGGTTAGGCAATCTTGTTCTATAACAAGTAATTGTTCTCCATGAGTTTGACAGAGATATGGTAATTGAAATGCAATGGAGTTTTATTCTCCACTGTTGTGTCACGATTGACTTGCAACGATGCGGAAGAAATGGTAGATGATTTGTATTAGGCCCTCAAGAGAGAGCTCTGATACCAAGAAGAATGTGATGCAAAATGAAAGAAAGGGAGAGAGAAGAAAAGAGAGTAAGAGAGGGTAATGTGAACTGAACTTGTATTATCGTCAAAGATGAAGATCTGATTCAGTAGTTTCTCTATTTATAAAAGAATTGATGACTCATCATCGAGTCAGTTACAACTAAGCCAACCGTCTACATAATGGCCACAAAGAATATATCTAGTGCAACAAAAACAATATAAATTAGCAGATAAGAGTAAGCTAAGCTAAGTAATATGCTTTTGATATCCGTTAACATCTAAATATTTTAGCACTCTCCCACAAGTTGGAGAGTAGAGGTAACAATTGCCCTATTTGCGAACTAGAAAACCAAATTGGCTCTTACAATGCTTTAATATGGAGCTGGTGACAAACCCCAATTTATTCTTTTCACTTGGTGTGTTTTTTATTGCTTTTTCCTAGACAGCTTCACCACGCAACATGACATTCGACAACTATGATGCATGGCTTCTTGTATTATAGTAATAGCTCACCAAGTGAATGAGGAGGACAATTGTGAAACAAAGCTAACATACTAAAGAAGCAACAAAGCTTCACGCTAGGGAGATGATAGAGGTGGCTAGGGCTAAATTGCATCTAACAAAATCCGACGTGCCAGATTGAAACTTGCAAATTTCTCCCTCTCAATGCGATGCAAATCAAACGAGGAAAGACTATAAGCATGCTAGACCCCTGGGTTGGTGACGTTTGATGGAGGCTAATGACAGCGGAGGTGGCCTAAGATGAGGCGGAAGACAATAGACTGCTGAGAAAAGGTTGACGGAAAATTAGTTGATGTAGAGCTCCGTATTTTAGGAACTTGACAATGGAAAAATGACAGGACAGGTGACGGAAGACGGTACTGCTCTGATACCATATTGAAATAATAGGAATTTGGGTATAGATGGAGAAAAAAGAGGACTTAATAATATTTTATATTGATGTGCTGTCAAGTGATTAAGTGATTCAAAAGACAAAGCACTAAACCCTATATATGCGAAATGAGGGACTGCTAAAATAAGGAAGCAAATAATGATATATAAGGAAATAGGGAAACTAACCCTAAGTGATCCTCTAGGATACTCTAAACTATATTAAGATTAATCTTAATATTACACGATATCATCTACATATTCTAAAATTAACTACTTAAATTTATAAATAAAAATGACAGACTAATCTTATATGTTCTGATGTTTGACATTTTATTCATTTGGCCCTTTTGCATGTTTGTGTTATGCAAATAGTAAATCTACCTGTTCCCTCATGCAAATTCACTTTGCAAAAACTTGGCAATTTTTCACTGTCACATATATTATTTGCCATCAGTGTAGTATATATTCCACTCTGTACTCAGAGAAGTAGTGTGTTTGTTGGGTCAGTTTACCCATGACTTGATTGCAATTGTCTCATTTACCATTCCTGGATATTTTATTAGAAGCATAATGAAGTCAAATTCTCTTTTCCCTTTTTGCCCTAATTTATGAACTTTGTAAGGTATCTTATTAACTCTTTTTTTATGTCAAAGGTCGTAAGTATTACTATAATACAAGAAGTCATGTATCACAATGGGAGCGTCCTAATTCAGCTCAGGAAGTTGTGTCAGATTACTCAGAGTTGTCGGCTGTTGGTGGGGATGATCAATCATCTAGTTTGCAGAGGTGCATGGGCTGTGGCGGTTGGGGTCTAGGCCTTGTGCAAACATGGGGTTACTGCAATCACTGCACAAGGTAGAGATCGGTGACTCTTGCTTACTTAGGACTTAATTTGGACATCATTTTTAGTTTTTATTGAAAATGCATTGACACAAAAATTAATGTTAAAAGATTTTTTCTCTCCATAAATTTGGCTAAGTATATCACCTGCACACTAATATTTTTGTTTTCTCACCATTAGCTACAAATGTTTATCTCCAATATTTCTTTTGGTTTTTATCTGTTTCCAAAAATGAACAAATGCAGAGTTCTGAATCTTCCACAATGTCAGTATTTGTCCTCAAGTTTGAATAATCAGGAAAACAGTGCTGCACATCCCCATGAGAGCTCTGATAAAAAGGCTAGCAAACAGAGGTAATTTTCCTTCTACGTGCAGTACTGTTACATTGATACCAAAATAATATCACTGTTCATTACCTGTTTTCTAACTAATTTTATTGATGCTATCCTCGGGGCATGATCTCTGTTAGAATATATTAGATATGATTAGATATGATTAGTCTGATTAGATATGATTAGAGTCTGTAATTATTCTGATTGTATTAGGTCTGGGCCTTTCATATAAGCCTATTAGAGTCTCTATATATTGTAACTCTCTGAATTAGATCAATACACAACATATTGTTTTATATTCAAGTTGGTACCAGAGCTCTTTCGTTCTGGGGACCCTCGCTTCCGCTTAGAAACCTTGTTTTTGCTTTAAAACCTAAGCCTACTGCTTAGGAGTCCTCTTTCTTGCCGTGCGTCCTTCCGGTAAGCCATCTAGGGCTGTAAACAGCCTCTGAGTAATTTTTCCAAACGCGTCAGCCCCTCCGACGGCCATCGGAACCACCGCCCGCCACCAGAATCACTGTTCAGGCCACCAGAGACTTTTTCCGGCGACTTTTCCGACCAAACTTCACGCGATCAGGACCGTCTTTTCCCGGCAACCAGGTCTGTGGAGGTCCGATCAGCAACGCACCTCCCACGGGCTCTCACGCGCCTCCAAGCTCCTCTGCGCGTGGGCCTCACAAGCCACCTTCTGCCGGCGCGTGAGCCCTTTTCCGGCCGGTCTTGGACAGAGAAGCTCGCCTTCTCCTGCTCTTTCTGGATCTCTGGTTGTTTTGGTGTGGGTCTGACTTTTTGCGCGCACCGCTTCTTGATCGGTGATCAGGTTCGTTCCTATTTACTCGGTTTATATCTTTCTGATTTCTTATTATGGCAGCAGATGGTTCTGTTCATTCGGAGGTCAATTCTTCACCTCTTCCTGTCAAAAATTCTCCCAATATCATCTCTACCAATGTTGGGTCCATTACCTCTTCAAAATTGAAGGGTTCTGTTAATTACAAGAACTGGGTCACCTCTGTTCGAGGTTGGTTCTTTGGACAAGGACATGGGAGCCACCTCACGACTAAGTCTACTAATGTCCCTAAGGAGGAAAAGTCTGATTGGGAAAAGATCGACAACCAGCTTCTGAGCATCCTCTGGCAATCTATTGATCCAGTTGTCTTGGACATCTTCTATTCGTTTCAAACTTGTACTAAAGTGTGGCAGGAAGCAAAAGACCTCTACACTAATGATGTTCAGCAGCTCTATTTCATCATCTCTCAGTTTATGGAACTGAGCAAATCATCCGGCATTCAGATGGAGACATATGTTGGCAAGAGTCGATCTTTGATGCAGGCATATTTGGATATGTTGCCTTACACTACTGATGCTACTGCATATCGGAAACAGGTGGAACGTCTCTTTATGGTTGCCACACTGTCTGGCCTCCCTGAAGAATATGATAATCTCCGGGATACTATCTTGACTAGTGGGGAGCCTGATCTTTCAATGACGTATCGGCGTCTTCTGAATCTGAATAAGAAATTTGCTCCTGCATCATCTTCTACTGTTGATTCTACTACTCTAGTTTCCCGTACTGACTTTCGCGGGAACATTGGAGGTGGACGTGGTCGTGGTAGAGGCCCGGGAGGACGTGGTTCAGGAGCCCCAAGAGGACATGGTCCAGGAGCCCCAGGAGGACGTGGCCCAGGAGGCCTAGTCGGACGTGGTCAGTGACCTTGTTGTAATTACTGTCAGCAACTTGGTCATTATGAGGAACGTTGCTACATAAAGTACCCTCACCTGCGACCTTCTTATGCTGCTAATATAGCTCAATCGGATTCTGCTTCAAATGATACAGTCTCTCTCTCCTCTGAAGACTATGCAGCATTCCAGACTCTTCTCAGAAAGGTCTCTCCTCAGTCTCAGGCCTCTGCTTCAGAAACTGGTAATCCCGTTGCTTGCGTTTCTCATTCTGCATCACTTGGCCCTTGGATATTTGACTCAGGTGCTACTTATCACCTCTGTGGTAATAAGGAACTCTTTTCATCCCTTACATATTCTGATAACTTACCCTTTTTTACCCTTGCTGATGGCACTAAGGCTCCTATTCATGGAATTGGACAAATCTGTCCAACCTCCTCATTGACCTTAACATCTCTCTATTACATTCCTAACATCCCTTACAATTTAATATTTGTTAGTAAATTGATCAACTCTCTTAACTGTATTGTCACTTTCTCAAATCATTCTGTTTCTGTGCAGGATCCGGGTACGGGGAAGACGATTGGAGTGGGCCGTGAGTCACGGGGTCTGTTCTACCTGGTTGTGTCGAGTCCTTCCGTTGCTTGTTCTCTCACAGAATCTCCACAACTCATCCACAGTCGCCTCGGGCATCCTAGTCTTTCCAAGTTACAGAAGATGGTTCCTCTTTTGTCCGGTCTTCAGACTTTTAGATTGTCAGTCATGTCAGCAAGGAAAGCACATATGCTCCTCCTTCGCTAATCGAGTCAATAAACGAGCTGATGCTCCTTTTTCAATTATTCATTCAGATATTTGGGGTCCTAGTCATAGTGTGTCTGTTTTATGTTTTCGGTATTTCGTTACTTTTATTGATGATTTTTCTCGTTGTACCTGGATCTATTTAATGAAAAACCGTTCTGAGTTGTTTTCTATTTATCAAAAAATTTCTGCTGAAATTCATACTCAATTTGGTGCCTCTATTCGTATTTTACGTAGTGATAATGCTAAGGAATATGTTTCTGTGGACTTTTCTAATTTCTTAGCCAAACAGGGTACTTTACACCAAACTACATGTCCTCACACTCCACAACAAAATGGAGTAGCTGAACGTAAGAATAGACACCTCATTGAGACTGCACGGACTCTTCTTATTCACATGCATGTTCCTCTTCACTTCTGGGCCGATGCAGTCCTTGCCTTTTCTTTTCTCATCAACCGTATGCCTTCATCTGTGCTTGATAATGACATTCCTTATCACTTATTGCTTCCAGATGTTCCTCTCTATCCTCTATCCCCACATGTCTTTGGTTGTACTTGTTTTGTTCATGATCTCACCCCTGGTAAGGACAAATTAACATCCAAAGCTTTTAAATGTATTTTTCTTGGTTATTCTCGTCTTCAAAAGGGTTATCATTGTTATTCTCCAGATCTTAAGCGTTACTTAGTTTCCCCTGATGTCACTTTTCTTGATCAACAACCCTTTCATTCTATCCCATCTCAGTTGTCACAGGTTGATCATGTTTTTCCTGGCCCTTTTCTTGACTTGTCTTTGCCAGCTGCAGGTACTTCTATTCCAGATAAGCAACCTATTGCTTCAATTCCTGCAGACCGTCCACTTCTCACTTATCAGCGTCGTAAAACTGTGCCTCCTGTCGACTCGACTCCTGCTGACTCATTGTCCCCTGCAGTTGATTCTTCCCTTCCGGATCCTTCACCAGAGGCTCTTCCTATTGCTCAAAGAAAAGGTACACGTACTACTCGTAACCCTTATCCTCTTTATACCTTTTTGAGCTATGACCGTCTTTCTTCACCTCATTTCACCTTTGTTTCTAGTCTTTCTTCTATTTCTATTCTTAAAACCACAGGTGAAACACTTTCCCATCCAGGGTGGCGCCAAGCGATGCTTGATGAGATGACTGCACTTCATTCCAATGGCACTTGGGACCTTGTTTCTGCTCCTCCAGAGAAGTCTATAGTTGGTTGTCGCTAGGTGTTTACTGTAAAAGTTGGACCTGATGGCCATGTTGATCGACTCAAGGCACGCCTAGTTGCCAAGGGTTTTACTCAAATCTTTGGCCTTGATTATGGCGATACATTCTCTCCGGTCGCTAAGATGGCGTCAGTCCGCCTATTTCTTGCCCTTGCTGCTGTTTGTCACTGGCCACTCCTTCAACTTGACATAAAAAATGCCTTTCTTCATGGTGATTTGCAAGAGGAAGTTTACATGGATTAACCACCTGGTTTTGTTGCTCAGGGGGAGTCTGGAAAAGTGTGTCGTCTTTGAAAATCCTTATATGGTCTCAAGCAATCTCCTCGAGCATGGTTCAGTCGCTTCAGTTCTGCCGTTCAGGCATTTGACTTAATCTGCAGTAAAGTTGATCATTCTGTATTTTATAGGATTATATCTCCTGACAAGTGCATCTATTTGTTAGTCTATGTTGACGACATCATTCTCACCGGAAGTGATCAAGACAGAATTCGTCAATTAAAACAACATTTATTCAGTGCATTTCAAACAAAGGACCTTGGGAAGCTGCATTGCTTCTTGGGAATTGAGGTGGCGCAATCTAGACAGGGCATTTCTATTTGTCAAAGGAAGTATGCCTTGGATATTCTCGAAGAAACTGGTATGTTGGGGAGTAAACCAGTTGATACACCCATGGATCCTATTGTCAAGTTATTGCCCGGACAGGGGGAGCCGTTATCTGATCCTGGACGTTATCGGAGGCTAATTGGGAAGCTCAATTATCTTATTGTGACTAGGCCAGATATTTCTTTCGCTGTTAGTACGGCTAGTCAGTTCCTTGATTCCCCTTGTGATTCACATTGGGATGCTGCTGTGAGGATCCTCCGATACATCAAAGGAGCACCAAGAAAATGTTTGTTGTATTCAGATCAGGGAAATACAGAAATTTGTGGTTATTTAGATGCTGATTGGGCAGGTACTTCCGGCTATTGTGTCTTCTTTGGAGGAAACTTAATTTCATGGAAGAGCAAGAAACAACCTGTAGTTGCTCGGTCTAGTGCAGAAGCTGAGTATCGTGCAATGGCAAATACTACCTGTGAGTTAATCTGGTTAAAGCAGTTGATTCAGGAGCTTCATCTTTGTGAACAGAAACAACCCATGACACTCATTTGTGATAATCAAGCTGCGCTACATATATCCTCTAATCCTGTCTTTCATGAGAGGACCAAACATATAGAGATTGATTGTCACTTCATTCGAGAAAAGATTCAATCAGGGGAAATCAAGACTGCTTTCGTCAACTCCTTTGATCAACTAGCGGATGTCTTCACTAAAGCTCTTAGAGGTCCTCGGGTTCAATATATTTGTAACAAGCTTGGTGCTCAAAATATATACGCACCAGCTTGAGGGGGAGTGTTAGAATATATTAGATATGATTAGTCTGATTAGATATGATTAGAGTTTGTAATTATTCTGATTGTATTAGGTCTGGGCCTTTCATATAAGCCCATTAGAGTCTCTATATATTGTAACTCTCTGAATTAGATCAATACACAACATATTATTTTATATTCAAGTATCTCTATAACAATTAAATTTCAACTGTAACTATCCATCATTAGAACATTTCTTTTTGTACATTGTACTATCATGAAAATTCTATTATCTGCTTGTGATTAAAATCTTGTATTGCAAGTATACTTTTCTGTTAGGTTCTCTTTGATACTGAGAAATTACTGTGTAGAGTTCAATAGGGAAAGGTGCATTCTGTGGAGAACGATTGACGAAAATTAAAGAGATGAGATGTCAATTGAACTTCCAAAAAGAAAACGAACATTATTGGGACGCGGTGTCTAGCATTTTTTTTTTCTATGCCATAAAATTGGACTGCAATTACAGTACATCTCTGTAAAACTGAATTATTGGTTGAATCAATTGGCACGCCAGAAATGGTGAAAATTAAGATCTTTTATGCTTTAGCTTTAGCTTTGGATTTTATGTAAGATTTATTGGCAAAGAGATCTTGAGTTATGAGATTTTTCCTTCATTTGCCAAAAGCCATAAAGGACATATTGATCCCGTTTTGTCTCTCCAGGTCCAGTTGGAAACCTCCATGCGATAATAGAAGTAAAAAAGTGGGCAAGAAACGCCCAAATGCAGAGGACGATGAGTTGGATCCCATGGACCCCAGCTCCTATTCGGATGCTCCTCGTGGTGGCTGGTATGTGTGTGTATTTGAACTGATCAATTGAATCCATTCAAAAACCGAGTATGATAATGAATTGCTTATAGTAATAAACTTGGGTTTATAATAGAAAAACCTGATCAGTAAAAATGAATTTATGTTTCATTTCAGGGTCGTGGGTCTGAAAGGTGTGCAGCCACGAGCAGCTGACACAACAGCAACAGTAAGTACTTTCTTTTCTTCTTTTTATTTTTTCTCTCATTTCAGAAGTTATTGGTTCCTATCTTCTCCTTAGTTGCTTTTCTTATTGGTGTATTTGATCTTTATATTTTTTTAATGCGCTTTTAACCAAAAGAGTTCCTTCAATCTGGTATCCATGGATGCCTTAACACTCTGAAGAGAATTTTGTAATTAACTGAAGATGTCCACAAATGGGTTGGTGTGTAAATAATCACGAAGTTGGCCAAACTACTGTGAATTATGGGTAGAATTGGTGGACATTGAGTTCCATTTAGTTAGCCTCTAGTGACTAGTGTTGCTGGCATCAGGCGCCATTGGCTAGCAATGATGCCTGTTATGCAGAAACAGAGGAAATACATATTGAAATATGCCTGTCATAACCAATAGCTTTGGTTTCATTTTCCGACCTTCGTCAAGGGCTCAACATGACTTAAAAATTCTCTTTCTTGATCAATTTCAGGGTCCTCTCTTTCAACAACGACCATATCCATCACCTGGAGCCGTTTTACGAAAAAATGCTGAAATTGCTTCTCAGAAAAAGAAATCAAATCCAAATTTTACTCCCATATCCAAGAGGGGTGACGGGAGTGATGGGCTTGGTGATGCAGACTAGGATCGTCTTATCAACATAATCATGTTCACCTTTGTCCTGCTGTTTGTGCCAAGTGGATGAAATGTATCAGATGCATGTTACTCTATTGTCTGAGTTAACTAAGGATGCATTTCGTTAGAAAAATCAGCATGCTGTTGTGCAATAATATTATGAGGCTTTTACTGCAAATAGTGGGAAATTGGCATCACATCAATAACCAAACGACTGGGAAGAAGCTGTGTTTATACTTACATAATTGGCGGTGATATATTTGAAGCATTCTGACAGGTGATGGTAAAACTTGCGCTCAGCTTGGTAGCGTTCATGAGCAGAAACTGCAAAACCATATGATTTTCTCTTGATTTAAAAGTTCTAGAGAACCTGAAGATTGGGAAAATAGAGGAAATTCTGCGCCTTCCAGCATTTTCTGTGCTTTTTGCTTTTTGGTTCATTTGAGTTTTCCACCTAGTCATGTTATATCTTAAATAACTTTATTATGGTATTGTGGTTTTATCATGGAGATATAATCCTAGTCTTTTTTTGCCTTGAAATACCTGTACACCTTATTTCCTCGTTAGAATTTGGAGCATTTGGTTCAGGGTTTCAGATATTTCATGTTTTGTTTTATTTGTCAAAAAAGAAAAAGTAAAATAAGTTGTTATATATCTGTTTTTTTCAGGAATATAGATGGTTCTGCCTAATTAACAGCGTTTACTTGAGTGTATCAGTGGGTTAGGAACTATAAATATGAGACATAGTTAATGGTTGGGATTTTTTATCCCGTATCATAGAGGTGACAAAATAAGTTGGTCCATCCCGACTTGCTAAAAATTAAGGTGGGTATGTTGGCTCGTCTTTTTTAAATGGATTGAAAATATTAACCTGCCTTGTTTTATTACTATTTGGTGGGTCAATTTGTTTAAATAATAAAAAAATTAAAAATTTAAAAAAAAATCTTATCAATTTTATCTCATATTTCCATTCATATATATATATATATATATATATATATATATATATATATATATAGCATTAATACGAAAGCAACTAGTCTTTATAATTCAAATTTGAATATAGGTAGGGATGGCAAAATAGATTTGACTCATTGAGTGAGTCCATTTAATCCACTTTTTTATTTTGATGGGTTGAGTTGAATATTTCAACATGCCAATCCAACCCAACCCAACATATTATGTATTGATGCAAGTTAAAATGGGTTAGCCCGTAGGTCAAGTGGATTAAACCGTTGGTCTATTTTATTTTATTTTCAGTTTATATGATTCATTTGCATTGCTAAGATTTTTTTTTGTAACATCCAAGTTTTTTGTCTCAACTCTTCTTACAAAAGATGGAGGAAAACATGGAAGGATTCTAAGTTTTAACCAAAATATAGTTGTTACTAACCGTTAGAAAACTTACTGGCTAGTAATAATTCAAATCCTTTTTTTCGAGAGATTCAAATTCTTTTCGTGAAGAATTTGAATCCATTCACCTTATAAGGAAGGATAGATTCCAAACCCTTCTTAGTAGAAGCCAATTACCCAAATAGCATGCTTTTGATTCCAATTCTTAAACGTATGTTTTTGACTTGGAAAAAAATATTTCAAAGTTCTAAAGCTTGTCAATAATATTTTCTTTGAGATTTTCAAAAAAAATTTAAGAATATAAAAGCTACGGATGATAAGATTTGAAAAACATGTTTACTTTGAGCTTATTTATTCAATTTTGATCAACTACCCTTATATTCATGTCTAAGTCATATAAATGTACTACTTGAAGGTTCTTGGATTTAGATTCGTCCAATGTATCTTAAATGTTGATCCCCCCACAGATTTGTTGTAACATTATAATTTTTTTTTTATAAAAAATAAGAAAATAATAATATAACTATGAAAAATGTGTGGACATGGAGGGGGATAAAGTGGGATCACCACTCCAAGTAAAAAAAAATATTATTTTAATAAAATAATATTATTATATTATATATTAAAAAAAAACACAAACCAATCTATAAAAAATCCCTTAAAGGGGAAGGAACCTTATGACAGAGAAAAAGAAACAGAGAGGGAGAAAGAAAGAAAGAAAGAGAGACAGAGGGAAAAAGCAAGGGAAAGATAATATTGGAAGTGAACTCCATTCTTATAGTTTTAATTTTTTTAATCTATTTCTATATTTAAACTTCTATCTCTTTTAGTTTTGAGAAACACTTTTTTTCTAAAAATTTGGATGCATTATCACCATGACAAATCATTTTCTTATTGATTTTTCTACACTTTGGTTTTATGGATTTGGCGGATCTACTCATATTGATTATGAAAATGGTATTGGATCAAGACTATGAAATTATTGATTTATTAATTGTATTTATATTCCTTTGATACCAAATGAATATTTAAAGAATATGCAAATTTTTAACTGAAACTTCTGATGTGAACTGACCCAAGAAAGTTTGGGATCAGACAATAATATTGTAAGGGATACCTTACTGTGGCTATGAACTCGACCACTTAATAACTTTTCACATACACAGACAGACCCTCAGAGGCTGGACATTTAGTTGTTTCAATTAAATATTGCATGTTTTTTCTTATACTTATTATTATTATAGTCATTATTGAAACAAAGATTTTTACCATAAACATGTTGAGAGAAAATGATCTTTTCGTTATAGTGCCTGGACCAGTTATAGTTTGAAAACTCAATATTACTAAGTTTATCTCACGTTTGTGTATATTTATGCTAACATTTCCAGAAAATAAACATGCTTAGCTAGCCTGTGTAAGATCGGGGAAGGATGGAGTAAGCTGATAACGAACCATGAAGACAGGACAAAGTTCCATGTGATAGTAGATACATTGGGTGCAGCCATTGTTTTCTACTCTGATAGGGTGGAAACTTTTCCTTTCAATCTGGATGACTAAATATAACAGGGCTTAGATTATGTTCCTACTTATTGTAACAAATAAATAAGAGTAGGAATTAAGGCAGACTAACTAGATGGCATGCATGCCACTACCACTAATAGACAACTGAAAGAAATGTACTTAACTTTACCTTTAATGTATAATTATCTTTAAGGGTGTTCTGTCATTTGCCTTCCTTTATTCTTTAAGCTATGATTATGACTGTTGTTTTTTTTCCTCTCATCCCTTTATTCTTTTAAAAAATTTTATACTTCTATTTAAGAATTAATGTGATATCCTCTATGCTAGTTACTTATAGAGGGTGTTATATTTTATGATATCAAAGTAACGGTTCATGTGAATAAAAGACTTAAACTACGCATATGTATAATTGTTGCTTGGTATTTTATTATAGATCATGCATATTTTGAATTATTTAGTAATGAGTTTGATCAAGTTACTACCATGAAATAATATGTAGATCTATAGCAGATGCAAGGCAAACATCTTTCACTTTTGAACTAGAAGTTAACCCAAAAAATGATGCATTTACTCAGATGGTTGAAGCTCTCAAAGAACAGACTATAACAAATCGGCATATTATTCAGGAGCTAAGGGAGGACCGTGCAACTAGAAACCGCACCTATAACTTTGAAAGTGAAAATGAACCTAGATCTGCAAATGCTCGGGGAGGACCTAATCTTGAATTCCATAAACATAAACATTTCACTTTTTGTGGAGATTATAACCTTAAAGCAGCTGTTGAATGACCGAAAGAACTTGAGAAAATATTCCTGGTAATTGATTGTCCTAATATTCATTATGTAAATTTTGCCACATATATGCTAATGGGACAAGCAGATTATTGTGGACAAGTACTGTAACACCCCAAATTTCTAACAATTATAATAATAGAAATATTGCGGAAGCTAATCTAAATCTAATTTAGGGAATGTTACCGCCGCACTTGTATAGGGACAAGTGCAAGGCTAACTCTATTACATTCAAATAAAACCAAAGACTAAAGTTTAAATAAAACAAATATGTCTTATGCATTTATTTAAATCTCATAAAATTTCTAAACTTAGGAACTAGCTAGAAATATCTGAGTCGTGATCCTCACTGCCCACAGCTAGCCCCATCCTTTGCAACATGCTTCACTGAAAATCTGCTCCCCCGCAGCCGCAGGATCATTGCAGTCAAACAAACACAAAAGTCAACAAAGCTGGTAATCCCAATCAAAATACAATTAATGTAATTAATAACAAATTAAATCAAATATCAAATAGTGTTCAGATCAATTCCACATTAATCAAATCAAATATCAATATAATAATCAAAATTCCATTATATAATATTTATCTTTATTAAGTCCATTTAATGTATTTGGTAATTATCAACTAATATATTTAGCACAACATTAATCATAATATGATAATATTCACAACTCAATGACATTCTTCATAATCAAATCAAATAACAAATTTCATTAATAATGTTTAAGTTCATTATATTTAGTGGGAAGAGAACCATGGTAGACCCGGGAAACCCTGCCAGTCTACCCTGTGACCCGGGAAACCCTGCCAGTCACAAACAAATCACATTGGCCATAATCAATTCACATCTTCCTAGTGTGCACACCTCTTCCCAAAGTTGCTACTAGTATCCCAGGAAACCCTGCCAGACACCACTTTAGAAAGAACGGATATAATCTTTTTCACATCAGTTTCACATCGGAGGCATAAAGCCCAAAAGTTGTGTTCATCACCTTGGGAGGTACCATCCCAAAGCTATCCTCCCACCATTAATTTATTACAAACACACACAATTAATTCAATCTTGTCACGATTCTCATAATTGTCAAATAGTTTTCATGATTTCCACATCAATTTAATCAATAGTATAATTTCCAAATTCAATTTTTCAAGAATATCATAATTTCCAAATCCATCATAATTTTCAAATCCATTATCCAAGAATATCATAATTTTTGAATCCATCATAATTTTCAAATCCATCATAATTTTCAAATCCATTATCCAAGAATATCATAATTTTCATATTCAACATATAACAGAGTAAAACTCAAATCCAATCATTATATCATAATTTTCGAAATCAGAATTCAAAGAGTAAAATCCAAATCCAATCATCATATCATAATTCAAATATTCACATCTATTAGAGTAAAGCCAAAATCCAATAATTAATCCAATTAATTTCTAGAGATTAAAATAATTTAATTTAAATACTATATGAAAACATCCTAAAATTTTCTAAGGATTAAGATTAGATATATCAAACATATAACTACCTAAGGATTAGGATACACCCAATAAAATTTCATACACAACAAATCTACAACCACCTAGAGATTAGGATTACCTGGTCTCCATTTTCGCTAACTTCTAGAAGAAAAGAGTAATTTGGGGCAGAGAACCGGTTGGTAATCAGAAGAATATAAAATAAATTAAACTAAGTTTTTGAACTAAGAAGAGAGAATAGTATAGGAGAAATGTTGAAGAGTGAATTGGTTTGGTTAGGCTAGACCTCTATTTATAGTTGAAGTTTAGGGCTTACACATTATTGACTCAATGCTGACTCATCATATTTAAACAATTTATGTTT
The DNA here is from genome assembly GCF_033153095.1 of Gastrolobium bilobum. NCBI lineage: Eukaryota > Viridiplantae > Streptophyta > Magnoliopsida > Fabales > Fabaceae > Gastrolobium > Gastrolobium bilobum. The sequence goes on along the minus strand of NW_026897136.1, from coordinate 38,921 downwards.
GTTGACTCATCATATCTAAACAATTTATGTTTGTTGACTCATCATATCTAAACAATTTTATGTTTGTTGACTCATCATATCTAAGCAATTTTATGTTTGTTGACTCATCATATCTAAACAAATTACTAATCAATCATTACTAATCAAACATAAATACATAAATCATCAATCAATTAATAAATCAATTAATCATAATTTATCATATAATATATATATATTAATATTATTTTATTATTAATAACCTAGAGTATTACAAAGTATCAAAATTATTTTTCCAATAAATATATATATATATATATATATATATATATATATTATTACTACTAATTTATAGTTTATTATTATTATTATATTATTATTATTATTTTATTAATAAAAATATGGGGTATTACAAGTACAAAAAGACATTTCCAAAGCCAATAAACATAGATTACTTGGAAAACATTTAAAGATGTATTTTTGTAAGAATATTTTCCTCAAAGTATAAGAGACATGAAAGAAATTGAATTTCTTGAATTAAAACAAGGAAAAATGATTGTTGGTGAATATGTGGCAAAATTTGAGGAACTATCTAGATATTCAAATTATTCTACTTCTTTATCTTATCTTAGTTCTATGGAGTATTCTTCTTTCTTTTGTGTTTCTTTTATTTCAAGTATGAGTATAATAACCCGCATAATTAAATTTCATCAAATGGAATTAATGTGTAATTAAGTGTGAGTTTATATATGATTTTGGGTAAAATGCAAGTTGTCATCAGGTGCCTACTCGTTGACTTGCTCGCTACAACAAGCAGTTCAGTGAGCTGACCCGTAAATTGCTAAAATAGGTCAAAATACACTCTTTATCCTTATAACACACTCAACTTTGGCCGAAAACAGGCCTCTCTCCCAAAGAACCCTTAATTTTTCTCTCATTATCTCTGAAAAATCCATAGTTCCTCCATTGTGGTTCTTGAAGCTTGAGGCTTGAGGAGCCACCACACCCTTTATCTTTGCACTCATCTTCTCCATTGAACCACCTAGAAACTCACTAAGAATAAAACTTATCCTTTTCTCCACAAAGCTATATTCGGGTATCCTTAGGGTTGAAGAAAGAAAAGAGATTTCCTTTATTTTGGAACCTTAAGAGTGTTGATTCTTCAAGCCCTTGGGTTACCTAAGGTAAGTTGGTGATTTTCCTTGGGTTCCTTGGAGTTTTAAGCTTTGGGGTTAGATTTTCATGGTTGATTTTGAGGGTTTTCGAAAATAGTGTACATCTTTAGTGTTTGATGCTTGAATATTTGTTGTTGTGTATAGGATTGTTGTTGGTAGTGGTGATTTGGAGTGGAGCCATCATTTGGTTAAGGTTCTTCAAAAATTAGCAAAGAGGGTAAGTTCTTAAGCCTATGTTCTTGATGATTTTGAGTTGATTTTCATGTGTTATATATTGGGTATGTGTTGATTGAAGTGACTATTCATCATAGGCATTGTGTTGGTGTTTGATTGGTGATTGGATTGTTATTGGACAAAGGAGAAATTATGAAAAACTTGTCACCAAGAGGTAAACTCTTGGACCTTGGGGGGTTTTTCCCCTTTGTTGTTCCACCATACTCCGTGAGAAGATGGTTTGTATGAGATGATATGCATTGGTTGTTTAAATTGAGTGTTATGGCTGAAAATGATTATATTTATATATGCTATGTATGACTGCATATCATATATTGACTTCCCTTGGAGCCAGAGTTATGTGGAGCAAACTCATTATGGTTAACACCTGAGAGGAGGAGCTCGTTGGGACTTACTCTCGGAAGGGCCATATAAGCTGCATTCCTGTATATTGGTGAGAGGCCAACGAAATGGCTCGTGTATTGAGTATGGATATACATACTGATTATTATAAGATTTTGCTGCATAATATTATTTTAATGTCTGCATATAACAAAACATACATCAATTACAAATACTTCTTTTTTAATTGGTACACTTTCTCTTTGTGGTATTCCACCTATCATGAAAGTGAGCTCATGGGTGGAGAAGTCTCCAAGGACCCATAGTTTATTGAGATTGTACCTTACCCCGTGTGAGTATTATATTTCAGGTACACCGAGTGGTGGAGATGAGATTTCCCCTGGCAAGAAGTCAGAGTAGAGATTTATGTCATTTATATTTTGATTTTTGATCCTTTTGACATAGGAACATGATACGACTATAATTTTGATGTATTTTGAACTCATGTGTTTTGAGAAATGTAAAATTTGGTCGTATGTATGCCTATGTCAAAAGGAGTACCAATGAGCTTGTGTATGTAATCCCTAACACTATGGCATATGGGATGAAAGATGAAAGTTTGTACAATTGTTATATTTTTTGGAAGTATGTTGTAAACATTTATTATGTTAATTTGCTGATATGTATGTCATGGGATATGCTGTAATAGGTTGATGGCTTGAAACCTAATAGATATCCATGGAGTATTGGTCATCTGAAATGATGTAATGGCTAGATGCCAAGATTATTATGTGTATGGATATATGAATATTGCAAATAACGTATGTTGAATTAAAATGGTTAAGTTTGTGTATAATTGAGGTTGATTATGCACGAATATCAGTTGTATGACCTCTATGTGGTGCTTTGCACACTTGGAGAAGTTTTGGGGAGCAATTTGCAACAAGGAAGCTGTCGTTTTTAGCCTACAAAGCTTGCTCACTACAGCGAGCAGTCTAGCGATCAGAACAGGGGAGAAAATTGACTCTCGGGACTTTTACTAGTTGACTTGCTTGCTTCAAAGAGTAACTCAACGAGCAAATACGAAATATGCCCCTCTTCTCATTGACTTGCTCACTATAGCGAGCAACTCAGCAAGATGTTGGCCTGCTCTACAACGAGCAGTGGTCTGGCAGTAACTTCACATAGCGCAATCAAACCCGCATATTATAAGCTAGAGAGCTCCGAAGTGGGTGAAGTTTAAAACCGTGTAAAGATAATTTAATGGCTTTTAATCCTGAAAAAGAAAATTAACCATATCTGATAAAGTGAATAATTGACTAAGGAATTGGATACGAATGAGAATGAATAACTTAATATTGTTAAAGAAAAAGTTTATTCGCATTTTTGTTGTATTACTTAAATAAGCTACCTGAGCTTAATGCCATAATTGATGGTAATACACTGGGTGCACACGACAATAAGCTAAATTGGTTAAGATTGGGTGATAGAGTACCGATATTGTAATGTAATCATGGTTGCCTAAACTTTGTCTTGTTATTTTTATATTAATTGTTTAATAAATTATTTCATTATTAATCTTGTTTACTTACTGGGAGAGAGTTACAAGTATTTTAGGGTTTCGACTATAGGAATATAGGTGAACCCGGAACCTTATTAAACAATATTGATTAATTAAATTAATTTGGTTAAGTTATGGGTACAGAGATGGTTTATACCACATAGTCATTGGGAACTTGAACTTAATGAATTTAATAATCAGTTTTGCATAGGGATATGGGATTTGATTGTTGGGTACATGTTTTTACGTTGGTGGAAGCCCCTACATACAAGTATGTGTTCTGGTTACTGATGGAGGATAGCTATAGTATTGTTCCAGCATTTTGGTGAAATTATAATATTGGGGAAATTTATATCAATCTACCTTTTGATACTTGAAACTTAGTCTTTTTAGTGCATTTTTATAATTAGTCAGTAGTCTTAGCTTATTTTATTCATTAGTCAGTAGTCTAATTAATTTAGATTTTAGTTAGTCCTTAAACACTTTTATTACCGTTCTTATTGCTTTACTTAGGCCATAACTTTATAATTTTCTACATGGGAACGATATTTGGACTCACACATCCTATATTACTTGTTGACAACGTGCACTAGCGTTAAGGTGTGATTGATAGAAGAGTTACACAATTTCACAACAACTAAGTTTGAATCTGGATTAAAATCTAAACTTAAAAGCATGGTAATAGGACATCAAATAAGAAACTCTTCATCATTAATAAACAATTTCCAAGACATTGAGATAAGTAGGATGGAAGCTGAGAAGGTAAATGGAGAAACTCAGATTGGCAAATCAGAAAAGAACAATAAAAATAACAAAGGGAAAAATCCACGATCACAGAACTCGGGGAACAACCTTGTTAGAAATAAAGGGATAGAAAATGTAAGTTGGATGAATTCTCAGATTCCGGTGTGTCCAAAGTGCAGGAAAAATCATATTAGAGAGTGCTTAGCAGGGCGAGGCGTGTGTTATATGTGTGGGAAATTAGGACACATGATGAGACAGTGCCCTCAAAATCAAGGACATAGTTTATCCAACCAACCTTCAGCAAAAGAGTTTTTACCCTTAGTGGCCGGGAAACGGCTCAAGCTCCAAATTTGGTTCAAGGTACGATTCTAATACAAGTTATTTGATTCTTTATGATTCTTGGGATACCCATTCTTTCATCTCCCTATCTTCTGCTCATAAATTAAAGTTACGAATTCCTACTAGAGAAAAATTAACCACATTCTAAGTCTGTAAAAACTGCCCTCTTCACATCAAAGGCAAGTTATTTGATATAGATTTAGTATATTTTCCTTTGATTAACATAGATGTGGTTCTTGGCATGAATTATTTATTAGCCAATTGTGTGGCAATGATTGTCCTAATAAAAATATAATTTTTAGAGAAGAACTAGAACTTTCCAATTAATCCTTGTTTTTGTCAACCTCTCAACTTTGAAAGAGTATGTTAGAAGGATCACAATGATATATTCTCTTTAATATTTCAAAAAAAAAAGGACAAACCTGATATAATTAGTAATCTTGTGGTCTCTGAATACTTAGAGGTTTTTCCAAATGTTAATCCAAGTTTACCCTCAAAAGGAGATATTGAATTTTTCATTGATTTAATACCTGGAGTAGGTCCAATTGCACCCTATAGGATGTTACCCTTGGAGCTTGTTGAATTGAAGAAACAAATAGAGGAACTTCAATCAAAGCAGTTAATCGGACCAAGTGTGTCACTCTGGGGAGCTTCAGTGCTCTTTGTCAAGAAAAAGGATGGAAACATGAGATGTGTGTGGATTATAGGTAACTGAACAAAGTTACCATTAAAAATACATAGCCTTTGCCTAGACTTGAAGATACTCATAAATGATTCTTCCTCCTTTCTTACTACTCAGTTACTTAGCTCATATCTTCCTAGCTTTGGATTTTGTAAGCCCATTAAAATATTTATGTATTTTCCCCCAAACCTACCACGAATGAACAAGACCCGACACTTTATTCACGATGGGTTCTGATAGAGTGGTCATAAGCCATGAAAAAAGTGTCTGATATTGGGTTTCACACTCAATGTAAGTTGGTTTGACTTGATCTTCCTCAGTGAGGTATCAATGTGGTATTTGTAGGTTGATTAGGTAACATTGGAGTTGGTGTGACTTCTACTAGTTTTTTCAGATGACAAAGTTACTTTTGATGAGTTTCACTGTGCTAACGCGCTACGGCTTATGCAGTTGATCGGATCAGATAGCCCTTTGGGCAACCAACTGCACATCAAATTCTGATCAACAACTTGAAGGTATGGCTGAGTGGCTTAAGGCATTGGTTTGTGAGGGGCAATGAGCCTATATTTGAATTTAGTGGAAGCCATTTGATAGGAAAATATTTGGTTCAAGCCACAATGAGAGCTCTGATATTGTAAAAGAGAAAATATAGGTAAAAGAATGAAAGATGAGAGAAAAAATATATTCTTAATTATATTTCTAACCTGATGAAAAGTGAGACACTTTACAATGCATCAATTGAGTTGTAATGGAACAACTCAACAAGAAAAGAAGAATTCTAAAATATATACACCTCATCCTATTCTAATAGATAAAATTTTATAAAGAATTAAATTACCGTTATATTCCTAATAATATTCTTAAAACAAGTTTCTGTTGATCTAATTTTTAACCATTAAAATTATTTTATAAAGAAAATGTGTATTATGTACCAATGTTTTAAAATTTGAAACAATAAACCCCCAAGGGAAGCTCAGTTGACAATTGAGTGACCAAGAGTTTGCTTTGGTTAAGAGTTCAAACATTAGCCAAAATAAATTCTTGAAATTCTTTAGGGGTCAGAGGAAAAACCACATCCCCCCTCTATGGGAGATTAATCTCACTCTTCTTCAGGTGATAGTGGTTTAATGCAATGAGGAGCTAGCCTTAGGGGCTACACTCTGAAAACAATGTAGCTGAATGAGATTGTATAGAGATTTCTCCAGGTTATCAAAATAAAAATAAAAATTGAAACACTAACAAGGGCGGTTAAGTGAAATGGCTTGATTAAGCACAATTAGGCCGAAATTCAAAGATTTAAATAGGTTGCAATTTGCTAATATCTCTTAATACGAGCTCACTTGTTCAAATAGTTTACTCAAGTAGCGTGATTGAATATTGATTTAAAACACAAATGTTGACCTTAAGTTTGATAATAACTTTGACTTATTTTTATCAAAACAAAGAGAATGAATTTAACCTACCATTAAAAATCAAATTTATGGTTTAAAGGAGTTGATAGGAATATCGAATAAAGTCTAGTCAAATTGTTATTATGTAAAGGCATGTTCGATTGTGTTCTTCTTTTTTCTTTTCTTAAAATTATTTTATAAAATAATTAATGAAGTGTGCATTTTTTTTTTGAAAATTGAAAGTCAAAATACAAAAGAGAAATAACTGAAATATAGGCTCTGTTTGATTATAGTTTTTAAAAACAGTTTTTTAGTTTTCAGAACAAAAAAATTAAAAAACTCGTTTGGTAAAGGCTGTTTTGTAAAAAATATTTTGAAAACTATAACTATTTTTTTGTTTTTAGAATCAAATTTAGAGAACATGTCTGAGTTGTTTTTGTTTTCTGTTTTGATTTTTAATTTTCAAAAATAAATAAATATAAAAAAACAACTGTTTCCATAACTATTTTATAAAACAGTTTTAAGAACAAATAAACCAGAACACAATCAAACAAGCTCATATTCTCTATATTTGATTCTAAGAACTAAAAAATAGTTATAGCTTCTAGAACTATTTTTATACAACAAGCGTTATCAAACATATTATTTTACTTTCTTGTTCTGAAAATTAAAAAATTGTTTTTAAAAACAGCATTCAAATAAATCTTTTTTTTTTTATATTTGGCAGTAAAAAATTTAAGATATGACTTGATCTGGTTAACCAATTGTTTACTAGTTACTGACTTGATTTTAAAATCATTGTTGTTGTTTACAGTATAAATTTAGTCGTTGATAATGGGAAGTTTAAATGCCTCTTTTTTTTTCTTAGATAAAGTATATGTATATTTCACATAAGGTAATTATATTCGAGGGAAAAATATTCACATCATAATTGAATTAATTCTTCCAAAAAAAATTTATATTCACAAAAACTTAAACCTAAAATCTTGCAATTAAAAATCCAATGGATTTCTCTCTTTCTAAAAAAATATGTCAGCTGATATTTTATACTTGATGAATTGTACATACGAAAATGATATTGTAGATTTTTTCTGGCGTCTCAGACACATTAAAAGACTCCTCCTACATGGCCCAGCAAAAAATATAAATATAAAATTGCACAAGGATAATTACATTGAAAACGAGGGTATCCTGGTAATTACATTTAATGTTATTTTATTGGTGCTCATTCTAACCGGAGGCGAGACGTTGCAATTAAGACTTTACAGCACATCCATTGTGGGATAAATTATCGGGACAGTTAACAAAATGTCGACAAAAAAATAGAATGTTATGCGAACAGTAAAATTTTCAAAATTGTCACGCGGCATAATTCGCTACACAGTGTAGCGAAATATGCCGCGTCAGAATGCACAGAACCAAAAAGGGGATAGTGACCATTTTGCCAAGTTTGGATAAAAAAATTACCAGACTGCCACGCCAACAGTAAATTTTGTCAAACTGTCACGCGGCATAATTCGCTACACAGTGTAGCGAATTATGCATGCAAGTAATTCGCTACACAGTGTAGCGAAATATGCCACGTCAGAACCAAAAAGTGCCATGTGTCAAAATTGTTGAAATTCGTTACCCTATGTAGCGAATTTCAACAATTCTGACACATGACACTTTTTGGTTCTGTGCATTCTGACGTGGCATATTTCGCTACACTGTGTAGCGAATTACTTGCATACATAATTCGCTACACTGTGTAGCGAATTATGCCGCGTGGCAATTTGGAAAATTTTACTGTTCGCATGACATTTTGGTAATTTTTTGCTAAAGCGTGGCATTTTGATCACTGTCCTACCAAAAAGTGTCATCTGTCAGAATTGTTGAAATTCGCTACATAGGATAGCGAATTTCAACAATTTTGACTCACGACACTTTTTGGTTCTGACGTAGCATATTTCGTTACACTGTGGAGCGAATTACTTGCATACATAATGCGCTACACTATGTAGCGAATTATGCCGCGTAGAAGTTTGACAAAATTTACTGTTAGCGTGGCAATCTGATAATTTTTTTTGTCCAAACATGACAAAATGGCACTGTCCCTAAATTATCATATAAAAAAACAAATTTAGTGAACACGGACGGAGAGAAAAAAAAGAAAAAAGAAAATATACAACCTAAGGAGTGCTCTAGAAATAGGAACTGTAGAAGAATGGGAGGATGCGAATGCCAGCTCAGCTTGATGTCGGTTCAGCAATAATCTGCTTTCTCTGCTCCCATCAACGTGTGAGTTGGTTAGGGCTCGTGAAAGTTGCTGTGAGTTTCTCTACATTCTTTTTTGCCCCCTTTGTTCACACTCACTCACTCACTCATCTCTAATCAGCATGTAATTTCCTATTCAGATTTGTGTGTGGTAAAATGTTTTTGTACCCTCTATTTGTTTTGTTCACTTCATCTAAACCTTAGCATTTTTTTTATTTTTTTTTCATTTTTAGCTAATCTTGGATTATGATTGATGGGGTTGTGGAAGGTTCTAGATACTAATCCATTCACGTTTAATTTTAAATTTCTATTTGGATTTCAAAGATCTTACAATCTTTACTTGTTCTAAAAACTTCTTATATTTTCCAAACATACGAAGATTGCAAAATCAGATATGCCCCCAACCTAACCAAGAATAATTAAATAAACTAAATTTTGAATGTAGACTATGGAGAAAACAATTGAATTGAATCTGGGGAGCTTTCAAGAGTAATTGCTTACTAATTACGCATTCTCATGAAGCTATGCTTAGAATTCAGCAGTAGTTGTATCACCTTGACATGGACATATGATTTTAGATAATTATAATTTATATACTGATGCCGATTTCTAACAATTGGAACTATAGTTTTTTTGTGTTGTCCTTGCTTCTTATCCTGCAAGTCAATATGAGATTTGATTTTCTCATGTTGCATGAGAATTGAATTCTCATGTTATGACTCAACTAGTGGTGGGTCCCACATTTATTAAAAAGAGAAAAAGAAAAGAAAAGTTTTGCACGCAAATCAAAGGGTCAGAACATGTTCGAAAATGTTTTTCCATTCAATATTTGTGACTTTATTGTGGAACTGGAAGCATAGTTTGTAAGTGTTCTTAGATTTGGAGAATTTAAGTGGAAGATCAATAATGACTTATGGTCATGGAAATAAATGATACACAGATTATATTTCTCTATCTCCACTATCTTCTAGTCTTAGACCCATTGCCCTGGGAACTAATCAAAATATTTTCCATGTAAAAAAGCTTCATTCTGATTCACCATATTTGTATAGAGAGGTTGGAATTGATTTAATTGATCTTCCTGGTTTGTGCTCGTGTTTGTGTCAAATATGTCGTGGCACTTCAGAAAATGCCTTTCTTTTTTGCTGTGTTGTCCTTGCTTCTTAGCTGATAATTCAATATTACTAACTTTTTCATCGAACTCAAAGCTTATTATTTAAGTCTTCTCAGATTTGGAGAATCTTAAGTGCAAGATTGTTAATGACTTGTGGTCATGGAAATATATGATACTGAAATTCTCTCTATCTCTTCTATCTTCTAGTTTTAGATCAGTTGAACTAACCAAAATATTATATCCTTATATCAAAGCTTCATTCTGATTCATGATATTTGTATAAAGAGGAGAGGTTGGAATTGATTTAAATGATTTTTCCGCTTGCCCATCAATAGTATAGAGGTGAAATTTGTGAATACATAGACCGGCTACATTTCTGCTGCTCTCTTATGTCCACGCCCTGGCTTTTTAGAAAGTTGTTGGAAGAGTCACTAGTCATTGATAAATTTGATAGATGCTTCTTAAACAAGCACTAACACTTTCTATGTAACTAATAAATACTCAGCTTCACAGACAATTAGAATAGTCTCCTACTCTCACCACTATTTATTAGTTGTTGAGAGCTGCATGGCATTTAGTTCAATATTAGTGTTTCACGTCTAAATCAGGGTGATATCCAATAACTTATAATAGAGTTCATATTCCTTGACTTTTATCAAACTTATTTTGCAGGGTATATCAGTGATAATGCTGTTGTAACAGTCAAAGATAACACGGTGTCGGGAAGGAGCCTTGAAATTACTTGTTTGAGACTATTAAGGAAGTAAACAAGAGGATGTCAAATAGCAGGAACACTCATTGGTGTTATACTTGCAGGAGGCCCGTTCGACTGGGAAGGCGAGGTATGGTTTGTCCTAGCTGTAATGAGGGATTTGTTCAAGAACTTGATGATATGGTGAACGTTAACCCTCAAGACATCTTTGGACTGGACCACAACAACGAACGTGACCAAAGGTTTGGACTCATGGAAACTTTCTCACCCTTTATGAGGCATCGAATGGCAGATAGAAACCATAGCCATGGTATCAGAGCACGGCCAGATTCAATTCCTGAACACAGTCCAGGTTTTGCTCCATTGTTGATCTTTGGTGGCCAAATTCCTTTCAGATTGTCAGGACATGGTGGCTTTGAAGCTCTCTTTAATGGAACTCCAGGAATCGGGATGACACGAGGTAACACAGGCGATTATTTTATCGGTCCTGGACTTGAAGAACTGTTTGAACAGCTTTCAGCTAATAACAGGCAAGGACCCCCACCAGCATCAAGGTCCTCTATAGATGCAATGCCTACTGTCAAGATCACACATAGGCATCTTCGTTCAGATTCACATTGTCCAATTTGCAAAGATAAATTCGAACTTGGGTCTGAAGCAAGACAAATGCCATGTAACCATGTGTATCACTCGGATTGTATTGTTCCTTGGTTGGTTCAGCATAACTCTTGCCCGGTTTGTCGTCAAGAATTGCCACCTCAAGGATTGAGTGGTGGTAACCATGGCTCAAATGGTAGAAGTAGCAGTGGCAATGGAAGGGCTAGTGGTAGAGAGAACCAGGGAAGGCGAAATCCGTTCTCATTTTTGTGGCCTTTCCGTTCTTCTAATTCTAGCAGTAGTGATGGAGCAACCGGAAGTAGCTCACCAACACCAACTATCCATGAGAATAGCCATCATACTGGGTATTCTGGGTGGCCATTTGAATGAATATGTGAGTAGAACAATGTTTTCTTTTCTTTTTTCTTTGAAATTAATCTCCTTGTGATTGAGAAATGCTATGCACTGATGCTGGTTGCTTGGAGTGAAACGGTATGAGACCTGAGTCTACCAGTCTGGATCTGTTTTATGAAGGTGTGAACTATTTTGTATAAATATTTAGTGTTTGGTATATTGTTTAAATTTAATATTCATGACTATCAGTTTTTTTATTTAATTGACAAATATTTATTGTATATTTGAATCAGTAGCTTTAAGAAAAGTATATAATCAATGTTATAAGAGAGAAATTTTGAAGCCACTAGGTGTGTGTTAGCACTGAGGGATTTGTATAAGTTTGAATCTCGAAGCCATTGTATTAAAACAAAGGAAAAAATTTGTTAAAATATTTTAGTACGAAATAAATTTATCTAAACATTTTTATAACTTAAATGAAATATAATATAGTTATATTTGAAATTTAATAATTGTGTTACTTTTTCTTAGTTTTATTAATAATAATAGTATTTAAATGTATTTTTTAATTTTATATACATGTAGGTCATTATATTTATTTAGACATGTTAAATGAATAAATTTTGTTTTGTTTGATCGAAACAATACTTATATGAATATTTTATATAAATAATTTGTGGCCTAAAGCCAAATTGTAAAAATAACTTTTTTTAAATTATTAAACATTTTTTTTTTTTTTTTACTTTTTTAGGTGAGAAATCGTAAACTAAACTTTTCTATTTAGGAGAATTGAATGCGTGGGGTGAGTGTGAAAATTGAAAGAAAAAACTTGAATTTATTGGAAACATTTGAAAAATTGATTTTCTTTTTCTTTGTATAGAAATTGAAGATATAGATAATTGAGAAACAAAAAGTTGTGTTTAAATATAATAATTATGGGTTAATTACTTGAGTAACTTAAGATAACAGCAGTTTCGCTCACAATTTTTTTATACTTTTTTATCACTTTCTCCCACTCCTTAGATCAATGTAAACGTGAGATATTACAAGGAGGTTCCACAAACCATGAATTTTGTATAAAATATGAGTGATTGAAGTTAATTTTTGTGGTTTACCACGTTATATTTAGTGAAAGATGAAGTGTGACAAACCCTAAATGAGAGCTCACCTCAAAATGCAAGTTATATTGTATGTGCTACTATATTGAGAAACATAAGTGTTGATTGGATACGTTCTTCATCACTTTGTGAGCCTTAAGGACTATTGGTCAACATTTATACCCGTTGAGACTTGGATCTATGTTAAGGAGCTGGGGTTTGTCATTGATACTTTAGCATGGTCTTTACGGAATAAGAGTGATGTGGTTGTTGTGCAATTTTGCAAATTAATAATAATCAATCTCAATGTAAAATGCACGTTATCGCAAGCAATATAGGATGTGTAAGTCCATATATCAATCCTACAAAAAAAACAATAAAGTTGAGTTCAAAGTGAAGCAATAAGACTAGGGGTGTGCAAAAAAACTGGTTCACTTGCCCTGCCTTTGGCCCGACCTTAACCTGACCCGTAAATACTTATATTTTTTTAAACTGGTTTAAATACTGATCCACTTTTATTCGGGTAAGTTTTAGACCTGACTTGTTTTAATATTGACCCAAAACTTGACCCATACCCATTATGTGAAAAAAAAAAATCACAATTACATTAAAAGAAAAGTTTTAACGTAAAACAATTACGTCAAAAAATTTTACGAAAAATATTTCCATAAAAAATTTTCGCAAAATTTTTCGACGAAAAATATTTTCAACAAAATTTGTGACTAAAAACATTTCTATAAAAAAATTTGACAGAATAATTTTTTTACAGAATCTAAATTTCGTCAAAATATTTCACAAAAAAATATATTCATCAAAATTTTTGACGAAACACATTTCCATCGAAATTTTTTAAAGGAAAAAAATTTCATCAAAATTCTATACAGATTTCGAATTTCGGCGAAAGTTTTCGACGGAAACATTTTCATTAAACTTTTTGACAAAAAAAAAAATTGGTCGAAATTTTTAGTGAAACACATTTCTATCGAAAATTTTCAACTAAATATTTTGTCAAGTTTTTTGATAAAAAATATTTTCATCAAAATTTTTAACGGAACACATTTCTGTAAAATAATTTCGTAAAAAATTTTGACAAAAAATATTACGATAAAAATTTTGACGGAAAAAATATTCTGTTAAAATTCTTTAGAGAATATAAATTTCATCGAGAGTTTCGAATGAAACATTTCCCTCAAAACAATTTCCATCGAAAATTTGGACGAAACACATTTCCATCAAAAAAATTTCATCAAAATTCTTTACAGATTTCAAATTTCGGCGAACGTTTTCGACGGAAAATTTTCGTTAAACTTTTTGACAAAAAAAAAAAATTCGTCAAAATTTTTAGCGAAACACATTTCCATCGAAAATTTTCAACTAAATATTTTCGTCAAGTTTTTTGATAAAAATTATTTCCATCAAAATTTTCTACGGAAAACATTTATGTTAAAAACAATTCGATAAAAAATTTTGACGGAAAAAATATTCTGTCAAAATTCTTTAGAGAATCTAAATTTCGTCGAAAGTTTCGAATGAAACATTTTTCTCAAAATAATTTCCGTTGAAATTTTCGTCAGAACACATCCCCATCGAAATTTTGAACGAAAAACATTCCGTCAAAATTTTTGATAGAATTTTTTTTTCGTTTAAAACATTTGATGGAAGAAATCATTTTCGTCAAAACTTTTGAGGGAAACTAAATTTCGATAGAAAATTTATTTTTGTAAAAATTTTCATTAGAGAAAAAATTTCGTTGCTTTTCGACAAAAAGTATTCCGACGAAAAAATAATTTTGTGACGAAATTCTCGTCATTTGCAATGTAGAAATTTTGACGAAATTTTGTTAGGAAACCAAGTCAAAAACGGGTCAGGTCAGATTTGACCCACTTCAGAAACCAAGTCAGACCCACTTCAGAAACCAATTCAGGTCAGATCCGATCCAGTTTTGAACTAGTTCAACAAAATCCAAACCAAGTCAGACCTGACTTGGATCAAATTAAAGCGGGTCGAGTCAAAATACCTGACCTATAAAAATCAAGTTGGGTTGAGTCGGACAAAAACTTGACCCGACCTGACCCACGTACAGCCCTAAATAAGACTGACAATGATAATAACTAAGGACAAAACTAGGGCTAAACTAAGACTAATGATAAAACTAAGTTAAGATTAATGGTTAAGATTAAAATCCACTAAAATATATAAGATTCAAGTATTAAGGGTGTTTGGGATTAATTTTACGATATTGCAACATCACTAAAATGTTAAAACAATGTTATAGCAATCCTCCATTAGTAACCAGAACACAACTGTATGTAGGGGCTCTCACCAACTTTATATGTATAACCTAACAACTAATCCAAATATCCCTATGCAAAAATTATTTATTGGATTCAATTAAGTGCAAGTTCCCTACGACTAGATGGTGTGGACTATCCATATACCCACAACTTAACTAGATTCAATTAACTTGATTAATCTACATTATTTAATAAGAATCTGAATTTACATGTATCCCTATAGCCCAAATCGCAAGACACTTGTTACTTCTTCACAGTTAGTCAAAAATATTATAAGTAAGCACTTTATTAAACAACTAATGAAAAATAACAATAACAGAGTATATGAATCCATGGTTATATTACAATATAGATGTTCTATCACCCAATCATAGATGATTTAACTCATATTTAAAAGAAAAAAAATAAAGAAGAAAACTCTATAGAAACTAAGATAAAGTAAAATAGACGTGTTGCAGTAGCTCCAGTCCAACTCCATGCATCGCCACTCTTTGTCGTCTCTAACTCCTGGAAAAGTGTTTGGGATCAACCGGATCCAATGATCTCTCAATTGGACCTTAGTTTCACCCTTTTGACCTGTTGGATTCCTCGCAACGAAGTCATGGAATGGTTCTTCAATGATTGCAATCTTTTTATATGTGAATGAGCTTCTATATTTATAGGAAACACTGACTTGATGTTAGGAATGCGACTTCTATACTCAAGAGGGGGGTGAATTGAGTATTACAAAATTTCGTAAAATCACCCTTCTTATTTCTAAATTACCTTTTCATCCACACTTTGATGTTTGAGAAGATTTTCAATATATTAAATCAAATCAATATACACAATCTACCACAATTAACAATTTATATTAGCACATACATAACATCAAAGAAGCAATTAAAGTGCTAGAAATAAATAGTTAAGGGTTAGGAAGAATGCAAACTTGATATATCCTGGTTCGGTCACCACCACTTGTGACCTACGTCCAGACTGAAGCCGCTCGATCAAATTTTTCACTAATGGTCAAGCTTCACGGGTGCTTGACAAACCGCTACAACATTCTAAGACTTCAGGCTCTTTGATGCTTTACAATTTCACTTCAAATTTACTTAGGTATTTATTGACCTCTCAAATACAATGGGTCTCACAACCCTCTAAGTTCAAGAATACAAAAGGAAATGGTTTGAAATAAATATACACTCAAATTGTGGATATACAATTTGAAGCACTATGGGTATGTGAATTCTCACAATATGAGCTCAAATATGTGTGATCTTTGAAAGATATGAATGAATATGCAAATGATGGTGTAGAAGCTCTCAAAATATGCTTAAGATGTGTAAAAAAGATACCCAAATCGTTTTAGAGCCGTTGGGAATGCATATATAGTGTTTCTATTTAAAACTAGTCATTTATAGCCGTTATATGCATTTTGGACAGTAAGGATTTGAATCTTTTTCATAAGGGATTCGAATCCTTGCTTTTAGGAATGTAAGAACCTGCACCGTTAATTAAGGAAAATAATCAGTTAATTATGAGTTTAATGAGATAATCCATAATTGACCCTAATAATTATTATGAGGCTCTAATAATTATAGTTAGTGAGTAATAATGCTGAAAGTCGTTTTTCTGACGAAAAGTGCAAATACCGATTCTGCTAGTCGGTATAAATGCGTACCGAAAAAGTATCCCAAAAAATTATAATAAGTACATGATAATTACTAGAATATTATGTAGGACTTGTAAAACGAGTTAAAATAATGAGAACTGGTGCCAGAAACCGATACTGGCTATGAAAAGCACGTACCGGAAAGGTGCTCCGAAAAATATAAGAAAAATATGATAATTCTTGTAAAATTGAGTAGGTTAAGAATCCTGAGTTTGGGATTAAAATTGTAAAATTGAGTAGGTTAAGAATCCTGAGTTTGGGATTAAAATGCTAAGCGTAGCAATTAATGTTAATATTGTGTGTTTAATTTTTAAGTGGCCTATATATATGACTTTTGCACAAAACCCTAGGCCATATTGTTGCCTCTACGTGAGTTTTTGCTGAGCCTTGTAGTCAGCCATCCATTGCCACCTTCTCCTCCATTTTGGGAGCCAATGAGCCTCTTTTCTTCTTGGTTTCTTCTCCAAAATACCTTGGGCTTGTGAGAGCTTGCAAGGTGAGGGAGTGTGAGTGTGCATTCTGAGTTTTCAGCCATTGTGAGTGGGTGTGGGTGCTGACCTTGGGTGGTTGGGTGTTGTGAAGCCATGGTTATGGCATTTTGAGCTTCAAAGTGTCACCTTTGTGAAGAAAGAACCAACATTTGGTGTGGCATTTTCGTGCACCTTCTTGGTCTGCATATTTAGAGCTATTTGGAGAGCTCCATGAGCCTTTGCTTATGAGTTTTGGAGCTTGGGTATGTTATACCAACCTTTGACCTTGAGTTTAATGCTTAAAAATAGAATCTTGATGCATGTAATGAGCTAAGTTGATAACTTAAGGGTGGGTAACATTAACAACACCTAGAAATGCATGTTTAGGCTAATGTAAATGGGTAAAAGTGGTACCTTTGAAGGATATCTTCACGAAATGCAGAACTGCATTCTGTCGTGAAATATCCGAATATGGATATCCGGATATGGGGTCTCTGATATCCGAATATGGATATCCGGATATACTCCCGAGGAATATCCAGATATTCTGTGTTTTCGATGAACAGTAAGGTACTGTTCATACAGAGGTGTTGTATGGGTTTGTGGACCCTAGTTTGATGAAGTGGTTCTTTTGTAATAAATTATCTAAGTCAGAACCTAAGTGGTTAAGGGCTTGTGGCTTTGAGTGAAGCCTTAAGACATAATTCGTAAAAGGAAAACGTAGTCTTTATGTTTATGCTTATGAGCTATGAATATTGATATGCTTGCTGGTCCTAAATCAGATTGTGATCTGCTGTGTGTTGGACTTGAGCTGTGGACTCTTGACTTGGATTGATTGCCTAAGAGGTGAGCTTTCGTGTCCTCGGTTTAGCCATGTTGTGGTTCCACCCTGTCACATGGGGGTATGGTTATATGCATGTTGTGTTATATGCTTTGGATATTTGAAATGTTGTTGAGCTTTATGTGTAATGGCTTTTAATATGCATGTGTTGTTCCATCTTGACGGTAAGCCTGAGTATGTGGCGTCATACAAGACGGTGATCCGAGGTGGATGCAAGTAGCGTCTTGCACTATTTGTGGGTATTAGACGTATATAAATCTTGCATTTCTCTGGCCAGTAGAATAGAATTGACACACATGGCATGATTATCTGTTGTATTGCACTATTTTAGAACTGATGATGATAAACTGCTTTTGAACTTATATTGCACATGTAAGTGAGCTTGGGGTGGAGGATCCTTGAGGACCCCTTGCCTTACTGAGATTTCTTGTTTAGAGATCTCACCCCACGTTTGGGGAATGCTTATTTCAGGTTCAGGTAGTATGGTGACTGATGCCTCTGGCGGCAGGAGGCCAGAGCTTAGCTGATGATTATTGATGTTATATGTTACTATCCCCACATACTAACACGAGACTTTTCAGTGTTATTTTTCCTCACTCGCACACTTCCCGGGAAAACTTCCCAGGAGCTCACCCATCCCAGAATTGCTCCAAGTCAAGCACGCTTAACTATGGAGTTCTTCCGATCCGGGCTACTGAAAAGCAGATGCATCTTGTTAGCATAGGTAGTACCAATTAATTCTTATAAGCTATCCCAAACTGTGCAGTGTTATACCTGCACAACCTTTGGAATCCCTCTCTTTCGGGTGTCGATTCGATTCATTCATGCATGTAACCCCCCGCTGGAAGCCTGTCAGGAGTCGCTCCTTGTTCGTGCCTCTTTGCACCGGTGATCACTCCCCGCCCTCGTCAGCGCTCAGAATGTTACATGCCCACCAGCTTCTGTCTGGTTCTTCCTCGAACCACACCGTACTGGATGAGAGGCCCTGCTCTGATACCACTTGTAATGCCCGACAACTTGCAAGGATCAACGACTGTCCCCACACACTAACACGAGACTTTTCAGCTGTCTTTGTCCTCACTCGCACACTTCCCGGAAAAACTTCCCAGGAGGTCACCTATCCCAGAATTGCTTCAAAAAAAGCACGCTTAACTATGGAGTTCTTCATAAAGAGTATCCAAAAATAGTCATATTCTACACTTACATGTAGTTCAATCGCATGACATGAGTCCACCTCTCTATGCTGGCATGACTGGATTGGATGTTGTTTATGTTTTCCGCCTTTATCATTATGTTGCTATTGAGTTGAGACTTATGTGGGCTTTGTTGCCTTATTTGGGGTGAGCATGGGAGTTGTCCATGCCACCATGTTGTTAGTACTTTTGAGTTGAGTTGTATATACTGCTAGTTGGTCCGGTCTACGTGTGGTAGTTCTGTAACTAGAGACATACTTATGTTATTTAATTAATGAGGTATTCCAGTCAGCTGTTTATTGCAATATACATACAGGCGATGTTTTGAAAATGGTTAAGTAATCAAGTTGGTAATGATTAATGACATCATAATTGAAAAGAAAAAGATATTCCGCAATTTTAATTAAGCGCAGCTTAATACGATAACATGATAACATTACCGGATATATACGAGGTATTACATTTATGGTATCAGAGCAATGGTTCGAGGGAAAAGCCTGTATGTATTGCAATAGCTAGGATGTTTGGTTGAGTCTGTCTTGTGTGTTTACTCGGTCGAATTTTATTATGATAATGCATATGTGATCGCATTGCGTGGGCCTGATCAACTCATAATTTGTGTAACTTGTGCAGAGTCATGGTAAGGTTCGGGAGAACACGAGAGACTTCTGAGGATCAACCCGATCCTATCCTGATTGCATTGGCTGAGATGCAGGCGGCTAGGTTAGTCGATCAGGAGGCCACTAGATTGGCCAACGCGGCAATGATGGACGTTGTTCGCGAGGCGAACCGGATAGCCACAGAGGAGGTTCGTGAAGCGAACCGGAGGACCACAGAGGATGTCCTCGAGGCGAACATGATGGCGAACATGACGATGATGAGAGTCATGTTGGAGGAGATGAGGGCTGGTCCTACTGTAGGTCAGTTTCCACTGCCACCGCCGCCGCCGCCGCCGCCTCCATTTAGTGTTCAGGATGAGAATCTGAGTCACATTGGCAGTGCTACTCATGTCGTTGAGACGATGGAGACCCTTGTGGAGCCTGCTGAGGATCGTGACGTGATTGATCGCCGGCTGAATGCTTTCAGGAAGCATAAACCACCTGTGTCTGATGGGTCTTTGGATCCTATTGCTGCAGCGAGATGGCTACAGGCGCTGGACAAGATATTCCGGGTCATGCAGTGTACAGACCCGCAGAAGCTGATGTTCTCGACTTACATGCCGGAGGGCGATGCCCATGAGTGGTGGACGAACACCTCTCGTGCTTATGAGATGCAGGGTCATGTCATGACGTGGCCATTCTTCGAGGAATGGTTTTTGGGCAAGTACTTTCCCTACGATGCGTAGGAGAGGAAGCAGGGGGAATTTGATAGATTGGTTCATGGCTCGATGTCTGTTGACGAGTACCTGGCCAAGTTTAATGAGCTTGTGAAGTCTGCGCACTTCCGGATGGTTCCTCCTACTCCGATGTTTCTGGCTGCTAAGTTCCACAGAGGACTTAGTGAGGTGATTGCTGAGCATATTGCTGGAGCTGCTTCGAGGGATTTTGGTACACTGGTTCAGCAGTGTAAAGACATTGAGGATGTCTGCATTGAGAGCAAGGCCAAGAGGGCCAAGGTCGACGAGACCAAGGGGACTGTTAGTTCCACTCCTGCTCCTACTTCTTGGAAGGACAAGAAGTTTACTGGGAAGGGCAAAGGTAAACAGTTGGTGACTAGGCAGGCGCCTGGTCAATTCAAGAGGGATGCTTCACAGTAGGGGAGTTCTGCTAGGCCTCCTTCCACTCCGAGATGTGCGGGGTGCGGAAAGGAGCATGTTGGTCGTTGTGCTTCGGGTCAGTTGATCTGTTTCCAGTGTGGCAGGAGGGCCACTTCTCTAGAGACTGTCCGTCGTCTACGGCGAGAGCTACAGCTGTTCAGGAAGTTCCCTTGCAGATGGTTCCGATGGCTTCTACTTCGGCACCTGCGGTGCCACCTTATGTTAGGCGTGTGTACACCTTCGATAGGCAGCAGTCGGGCCGCGCTCCGAACCTTGTTAGAGGTACTGTGTCTATTGGTGGTATTGTTGTTGATGCATTGTTTGATTCCGGGACTACGCATTCGTTTGTTGCTACCCCGATTCTTTGGGGCTTGAGTTGCCCATATCTGTGCTTTCTCCACCATTGCAGATGACTACCGCCACCGGAGAAATATGTGATTCTACCACTGTACATCGCGATGTAGCGTTTCAGTGGGACGGCCGTGAGTTCTCGGTGGATCTGATAGGATTGTCGATGGCCAACTTGGAGATTATTCTGGGCATGGATTGGTTGTCTGGAAACTGTGCACTGATTGATTGCTGTGCAAAGCGCGTGGTGATGTCTCCGTGTGATTCCACAGCTAGTTCCTCGCCATATATTTCATTGTTGCATGATAGGAAGGCCTTGAGAGCAGGGGCATTTGGTTATGTCATGTTGGGAGGTTTGGTGAGTGGGACACAAGAGGATATCATTGGCATTCCTGTGGTGGGGGAGTTCCTCGAGGTGTTTCCTGAGGAGATTCCTGAGTTTCCGCCACAGCGAAAGTTAGAGTTCTTCATTGATTTGTTGCCTGGTGTGCAGCCTATTTCTTTAGCTCCATATCGGATGTCGCCACCGGAGTTGGCTGAGCTGAAGAAGCATAATGAGGATCTTTCAGCGAAAGATTTCATCCGACCGAGTATGTCTCCTTGGAGAGCACCAGTCATCTTTGTGAAGAAGAAGGATATGACAATACGATTGTGCACCGACTACTGGCAGTTGAACAAGGTGACGATCAAGAACAAGTATCCCCTTCCTCGGATTGATGATCTGTTGGATCAGCTCAGGGGCGCTTGTGTGTATTCCAAGATTTATCTCCGATCCGGATACCATCAGATTCGGGTGAAGCCGGAGGGTGTCCCTAAGACCGTGTTTCGTTTGAGATACGGTCACTTTGAGTGTTTGGTGATCCCGTTTGGACTCACCAATGCGCCGGCAGTGTTCATGGATTACATGAACAGGATTTTCCAGCCGTATCTGGATCAGTTTGTGATTGTCTTTATTGATGACATTCTGATTTACTCCAAGACTGAGGAGGAGCATGCGGAGCATCTGAGAATTGTTCTGCAAGTGCTGAAGGAGAAAAAGCTTTATGCTAAGCCTTCTAAGTGTGAGTTTTGGCTCAAATCAGTCAAGTTTCTAGGGCATGTGATTTCAGCGGATGGAGTTGCATTGGATCCCAACAAGATTGAGGCCGTGCTGGATTGGAGAGGCCCAAGACAGTTACGGAGGTGAGGAGCTTCTTAGGTTTGGCAGGTTACTATCGGAGGTTCATCAAGGGTTTCTCCACGATGGTTCTCTCTTTGACTCGCCTTACCCGAAAGGAGACTCCATTTGTGTGGACTCACGAGTGTGAGGCGTGCTTTCAGGAGTTGAAGGAGAGATTGACTCCATTTGTGTGTTGATCCAGTCTGGTAGAGCTGTTGCTTTTTCTTCGAGGCAGTTGAAGCCTCATGAGGAGAACTACCCGACTCATGATTTGGAGTTGGCTGCGATTGTTTTTGCTTTCAAGATTTGGAGGAATTACCTGTTCGGTATGCAGTTTGCGGTGTTCAGTGACCACAAGAGCTTGAAGTATCTGTTTGATCAGAAGGAACTGAACATGAGGCAAAGGAGATGGATGGAATTTCTGAAGGACTACGACTTTGAGTTGAAGTACCATCCTGGCAAGGCCAATGTGGTAACTGATGCTTTGAGTCAGAAATTTGTGAGTCTATCCAGTTTGACTATGGGTGACTTCGACCTCATAGAGAAGTTTCGCGATCTGAAGGTGACAACCTTGTTTGGGGGTGCACTTCTCGAGATGGAGACTGTGAGAGTCAGGAATGAGCTTATGGAGAAGATCCACGAGGCGCAAGTGCAGAGAGAGTGTCTCGACTACGTGAAGAACCAAGACAGTGTGTCTTGGAATGAGGATGGACTTCTGTTGTTTCAGAAGCGTGTTGTGATTCCTCGAGGTCCTTTGACCGAAGAGGTTATGGCGGAGGCCCATAAGGGACAGTTCACTGTTCACCCTGGTGCTACAAAGATGTACAAAGATCTGAAGAGGAATTTTTGGTGGCTAGGAATGAAGAAGGACATAGCTGTGTATGTGTCCAAGTGTTTGATCTGCCAGAAGGTGAAGATTGAACATCAGAAGCCGTCTGGTAAACTTGAACCTCTTGAGATTCCGGAATGGAAATGGGAGAGCATTTCCATGGACTTCGTGGTGGGTTTGTCGAAGACTCGGGTTGGCTGTGACTCTATATGGGTCATTGTGGACAGACTGACGAAGTATGCCCATTTTCTTCCAATGAAAGTGAGCTTCACTACTGAGCTGTTGGCCAAACTATATGTTCGCAAGATCGTGAGGCTTCACGGGGTGCCCGAGAGTTTCATCAGTGATAGGGACCCGAAGTTCACATCTCGGTTCTGGGAGGCGCTGCAGGGAGCTTTCGATACTCAGTTGAGATTGAATACATCCTATCACCCTCAGACTGATGGACAGACTGAGCGGACTATCCAGACCTTGGAGGACATGTTACGGGCTTGCACATTGGAGCAGGGCTCGACATGGGATAGGTACCTTCCATTGGTGGAGTTTTCGTACAACAACAGCTTCCATGCTAGCCTAGGCATGGCACCCTACGAGGCGTTGTATGGTAGGAGGTGTCGGACTCCTACCTACTGATCTGAGGTTAGAGATCGTGAGTTGTTTGGCTTGGACTTTGTCCAAGATACCACCCTGCAGATCCAGATGATCAGGGAAAAGCTGAAGCATGCGCATAATCGCCAGAAGAGTTACTACGATGTCAAGCATCGTCCACTGGAGTTCAGTGAGGGTGAGCACATGTTTGTGAGACTTTCACCTGTCACCGGTGTTGGACGGGCACTCGGAGTGAGGAAGCTGAGCTCGCGATTTATTGGGCCATACCAGATTCTTGGCAGAGTAGGACCTGTTGCCTACCGGCTTGCCTTGCCTCCGAACTTGGCCAACATCCACAACGTGTTTCATGTGTCTCAACTTCGCAAGTATATAGTGGATCCTTCGCACGTGGTGTAACCGGATGATGTGGAGGTTCGGGAGAACTTGAAAACTCCCATCGGACCACTCAAGATTCTCGATCGTGGCGAGAAGCAGCTGAGGAGCAAGATCATTCCGATGGTCAAAGTGCAATGGTCAGGAAGGACTCCTGAGGAGTGTACCCGTGGCGAGAGGACGAGCTTCCGAGACATGTATATTCTGATTTTGAGGATAAAATCCTAAAAAGGTGGGGTGTATGTAAGAACTCGCACCGTTAATTAAGGAAAATAATCAGTTAATTATGAGTTTAATGAGATAATTCCATAATTGACCCTAATAATTATTATGAGGCTCTAATAATTATAGTAAGTGAGTAATAAAGCTGAAAGTCGCTTTTCTGACGAAAAATGCAGATACCGGTTCTGTTAGTCGCTATAAATGCGTACCGAAAAAGTATCCCATAAAATTATAATAAGTACATGATAATTACTAAAATATCATGTAGGACTTGTAAAACGAGTTTCAGGTTAAAATAATGAGAACTGGTGCCAGAAACTGATACTGGCTATGAAAAGCGCGTACCAGAAAGGTGCTCCGAAAAATATAAGAAAAATATGATAATTCTTGTAAAATTGAGTAGGTTAAGAATCCTGAGTTTGGAATTAAAATGCTAAGCGTAACAATTAATGTTAATACTGTGCGTTTAATTCTTAAGTGGCCTATATATAGGACTTTTGCACAAAACCCTAGGCCATATTGTTGCCTCTACGTGAGTTTTTGCTGAGCCTTGTAGTCAGCCATCCATTGCCACCTTCTCCTCCATTTTGGGAGCCAAGGAGCCTCTTTTCTTCTTAGTTTCTTCTCCAAAATACCTAGGACTTGTGAGAGCTTGCATGGTGAGGGAGTGTGAGTGTGCATTCTGAGTTTTCAGCCACTGTGAGTGGGTGTGGGTGTTGACCTTGGGTGGTTGGGTGTTGTGAAGCCATGGTTATGGCATTTTGAGCTTCAAAGTGTCACCTTTGTGAAGAAAGAACCAACATTTGGTGTGGCATTTTCGTGCACCTTCTTGGTCTGCATATTTGGAGCTGTTTGGAGAGCTCCATGAGCCTTTGCTTATGAGTTTTGGAGCTTGGGTATGTTATACCAACCTTTGACCTTAAGTTTAATGCTTAAAAATAGAATCTTGATGCATGTAATGAGCTAAGTTGATAACTTAAAGGTGGGTAACGTTAAACACACCTAGAAATGCATGTTTAGGCTTCTGTAAATGGGTAAAAGTGGTACCTTTGAAGGATATCTTCACGAAATGCAGAACTGCATTCTGTCGTGAAATATTCGGATATGCATATCCGGATATCATATCCGGATATGGGGTCTCTAATATCCGAATATGGATATCCGGATAATATCCGGATATGGGATATCCGGATATGCCCCCGAGGAATATCGGGATATGCCTCCGAGGAATATCCGGATATTCTGTGTTTTCGATGAACAGTAAGGTACTGTTCATACAGAGGTGTTGTATGGGTTTGTGGACCCTAGTTTGATGAAATGGTACTTCTGTAATAAATTATCTAAGTCAGAACCTAAGTGGTTAAGGGCTTGTGGCTTTGTGTGAAGCCTTAAGACATAATTCGTAAAAGAAAAACGTAGTCTTTATGTTTATGCTTATGAGCTATGAATATTGATATGCTTGCTGGTCCTAAATCAGATTGTGATCTGCTGTGTGTTGGACTTGAGCTGTGGACTCTTGACTTGGATTGATTGCTTAAGAGATAAGCTTTCGTGTCCTCGGTTTAGCCATGTTGTGGTTCCACCATGTCCCATGGGGGTATGGTTATATGCATGCTGTGTTACATGCTTTGGATATTTGAAATGCTGTTGAGCTTTATGTGTAATGGCTTTTAATATGCATGTGTTGTTCCATCTTGACGGTAAGCCTGAGTATGTGACGTCATACAAGACGGTGATCCGGGGTGGATGCAAGTAGCGTCTTGCACTATTTGTGGGTATTAGACGTATATAAATCCTGCATTTCTCTGGCCAATAGAATAGAATTGACACACATGACATGATTATCTGCTGCATTGCACTATTTTAGAACTGATGATGATAAACTTCTTTTGAACTTATATTGCACATGTAAGTGAGCTTGGGGTGGAGAATCCTTGAGGACCCCTTTCCTTACTGAGATTTCTTGTTTAGAGATCTCATCCCACGTTTGGGAAATGCTTATTTCAGGTTCAGTTAGTATGGTGACTGATGCCTCTGGCGATAGGAGGCCAGAGCTTAGCTGATGATTATTGCTGTTATATGTTTTATGCTGGCATTACTGGATTGGATGCTGTTTATGTTTTCCGCCTTTATCATTATGTTGCTGTTGAGTTGAGACTTATGTGGGCTTTGTTGCCTTATTTGGGGTGAGCATGGGAGTTGTCCATGCCACCATGTTGTTAGTACTTTTAAGTTGAGTTGTATAAACTGCTAGTTGGTCCGGTCTACGTATGGTAGTTCCGTGACTAGAGACATACTTATGTTATTTAATTAATGAGGTATTCCAGTTAACTGTTTATTGCAATATACATACAGGCGATGTTTTGAAAATGGTTAAGTAATCAAGTTGGTAATGATTAATGACATCATAATTGAAAAGAAAAAGATATTCCGCAATTTTAATTAAGCGCGGCTTAATACGATAACATGATAACATTACCGGATATATACGGGGTGTTACAAGGAACAAGGAATTCGAATCCTTTTGTGAGGGATTCAAATCCTCCCCTAACAACAAGAATAATATTTCATATTTTGAGCATAACTTGAGTTATACTTGTTGAATTAATGTGATCTTGGTCTCGTTGGAAGATAAAAGAGAAATCTACAATTTCTATGAAGAACACAAAATCAAAATACATCATCTTCGATATGAAAAGTTGTCTGGGAGACAACAGCAAAATTATGCAGAAAATTTGAGTTTAAATGTCTTCTAGCTTGCTTCCAATCACTTTTTACTAAAAATCTTGACTTGATAAATATATTTTGAAATTATAAAACATGTCAAGGATATTTTCCATGGGGTTTTCAAATTTCTTTCAAGTATATAAAGGTTATGAATTATACAATTTGAAGAACACGTTTACTTTGAGAAAAACTTTGAGCTCATGCAATGCAATTTACCATATGCCCTTACAATCATATCTAAGTCATAAAAGTGTGATCTAATAGGAATAAAGACTTAGCTTGTTATGTTGATCCTTGGATTTTGATCCTTACTTGAACTTGATGCTTTAACTTGTTAGATATGACAATAATTGACACTTTGTTAGTTTTGATCCTTTTCTTTTTTTCTTAAGATTTTCCATGGTTTTTGTTGCCTTGGATAATGGTTTTCCTCTTCAAACCTCTTCATGATTATTGCCCAAGTTTAATGATTATTGCTTTTGGATTGTCATCTCAATGCTCTTGATTCAGTGTTTTTGCTTTTTTTTTCTTGCATGGCTTTACCATATATCTTCAATATATGCATGGCATTTTTTGTTCTTGATCAATACTCTTCTCTTTTTGTTGTCATTTTGTTATCATCAAAACATATATTGTATCTACACCTGAGTGCCGAGTAACCTTTTGAATTTGAATTCCCTTAGAAATAGTTTCTTAATCTGAATTGAATTTGTCATTTAAGCTCAGATCTCTCTTCTTGATCGTTAGAAACAATGATTAGTTAGGATAAATGTTTATCTCTTGTTATTTGCAGTCTCCTTATCCTTTATCTAGTGCTATAGTGTCTTATCTTCAGTTCAAATTTGAATTCCAATTCTTATCTTCTTATCAATTCTGCTTCGGCTTCAAAACACATTGTTTCTTTAAAAGCACCAGCGCCATAGCATTGATATGGCTCTGATCTACATAAAAAATTCTAGACATAGTTAATCGCTTTAGGATTAGAAACAAATCAAATACAAACACTTAACATATTTAACATTCAAAGCACACAAAGACAATATTCATGCTATTATTTCATGATTATAAGGGAATTATGTACAATATTAGGCATCAAATCATTAACATTAAGCCCAAAATTAACTCTCCTTAGGAGAGTTAATAATGGTCTATCAAAAAAAGATTATGAAAATAGACTAATCCATATGAATTGACATCAGCGTTTGAGGGAAAATCCATTGGATATGACACATATGATTTGTTGCTCATAACCTAGGGGTTAAATGAGCATAAGGTGGGAATATAACCATGAATACAAATGCAGAGGAAGATTTTGAACAATTCTTTGACTATAGGAATTGGAGGTATAAAATCATGTGTGATTAAGATGTTGGACAAATGGCCTCAAAGCTCGAGGGGTTAAATTGAATTGTAAAAAACTTTTTGCAAAAAGCCTCATTTTCTTTGTAAAAATCACTTTTTGAAAAAAATGTGATTTAAGATATACAAAAGATGATAGGTAACAACTAAAATGATCAACAATTTAGTAACTAAATATGCTCAAGAGTGATAAAAACATCAATGTAAAATAGATAAAAGGATAGGGAAAATGCAAACTCAATTTATCCTTAACCATTGTGACCTATGTTTAGATTGCAAGTCGTTCAATTGATCCTTCCACTATTGGTCAATTTTCACGTGTACTTGACAAACTTACATAAATCAAAAAGTTTATAGGTACTCGGTAACTTAATAAATTTCCCCAAATTTTCTTCATTATTGAGCTACCTCTCAAACACAAAGGGTCTCACTCTCACTACCTTTAATCAAAAAATGAGGATTGCAAAATGTTTAGAAATAAATATGCATTCTCAAAGTTCACATGATACAAAATGAAGATTAATGGGTGTTAAAGTTAAAGTAAAAAATTAAGCTCAAGAATGTGATGATTATGAAAAGTTGAGATTAATGCTCAAGAAGATGTTATAGCAAGTATTAATAGCTTAATAAATGATGAAAATTGACTCCAAGAGTTAATAAAGTCATTATGAATGATTTGATATAGGTTTCATATGAAATATAGCCCTTAGAAACGTTTCTGGAAAGTATATACTTGAGTAGATTGTCCATCACAATTTTCTCATATAAATGCCATGTTTTAGTCAATTAAATTATTTACTCAAATAAATTTGTGGATTTACCTGAGCAAATAATATCATATGACATTCAAAATGCTCGATTCATTCCCTTTCAATTTCAAACTACTTTTAAACTTATGAACACATGTAATTGGGCTCGTGAAAGATATTTATGGATTTAAAAATATGTTGGAATAGTCCTTATTCAATTTTGAGAGATCAAACCATGATTTTCATGAAAAACTCAATATGCAACTTTCCAAATAACTTGAGCTCATGCAATGTTATCAAGTATACACCCTTACAAACATATTTTATGTCCTAAAAGCAAGTTCTAGTGTGGTATTAGACTTAGCTTCATGGTTTGAGACTTAGTTCTTGATTATGACACTTGAGTTCCATGAGTTGCACTGCTTTTGAATGTGCTTTAATTATTTCTTGGATTCTTTTTGGTTGTTGCTTATTAATTAGTTCTTGAATGATATTCTTTGAGCATGTTTGTTATTATCAAAACTATGATGACATGACACTACCAAAGAGATCCTTGAGTGCATAAAATCAATATTTTCACTTTGATTTTACATAAAATATCTTAGGGGTAATTTGGACATTGAGTGAGTGTAGATGGTAACTTAATATAACACTATAACAATCACACCTTGAGAATAAGAGATTAACATGTTGATGCTTATATGTATGGATAGTAGGATATGTCTACATGATATGCAACATTTAATTAATTAGTGTGATTAATTATTAGATAAGTTTAAAAGGGATCAATTAAATTCAAATAAAGTCATTTGATTAAGTTAATTATTGTGTGAATTCCTTACCCAATTAGATTTTAAGTAATTAATTCTATCCAAATTTTATTATCTAATTGGATGATTAGGTTAGTTCTTAATAGGATGTGTTATAAATTAATTTAAATCCAAAAAATGTTATAAAACTCTATCTGCAACATTTCTTGCATCTCTAAAAACACTCTTGTTCTGGCCAGCTCATTGTCACTGGCCCATAGCTCAGGCCCAGTGATTCAGCCCATATTCAAGGCCCCACTAGTCACTTCCACCTCCAGAAAAAGGGGGCTCAACCCCCAATCTAAGAAAAACACAACTGGAGGCACCATATACCAAGGAGAGCACAACTGACGACAAGAGGAGAGTCCCATCCAGCCTCCATCAACCTCTCCACATTAAATGCAAGTCCCACCACATTAATAGCAGGAGATCACCTATAAATACCCATCATCCATCACTGAAGGCACTATTGGATAAATTCATGAGATGTTATTCTGCCCAGTTAAAGAACCAACACCCAGAATCAACATCCAGAAGAATCTCTATCCCCCACCCCTTCTTGTATTACAGTCCATAGTGTCAGGGTAGCTTATCAAGGAACTTGGTCTATACCATTGTCATAAGAGCTTCCCTATATTAAGTTATACTCGGTTCTTCACCACCAGATAGCTCATTGGCGTCGTCTGGGGTGAGAAGTCAAACAAAGAGCGCAAGGTTTCATGTTAAAGAGTATAAAGGTAGTGGGAGAGAAGTTTGGGCAACAAATGAAGAAAAAACTAGCAGTAATGGCGAGAAAACAGAAAACAAAAAGAAATAAGGAAGATCTACCTGAGCCAGAAAATCTCCTGGGCGCGAAGTTAAGAGCATCCCCACCATCGAGCGCAACACCAAGGCTAATAATACCTATCAGTTACATGGCAGGAAAGAAGTAATGCATACAGATTTTCAAAGAGCTTAACCCACCAATATACCTCAAATAGATGAAACCAGATACTGCAACTTCCATAAATGTATGGACACACTCCAAAAGCATGTTGGGGCCTCAATAGAGAAATTGAACTCTTAATTGAGAAGGGCACTCCCCTGCAATATACTCAAAGAAGATAAGGAAGACATTGGAATGACAAATTTAAAGAGCAGGAAACGAAGAGATCATACAAGCGTGATAGAAGCCCATCCCCTGACAAACGAAAAAGTGACAAGAAAAACTACCAAAGCCAAAAAAGAGACCAGGAGACAAAGGCGACTACCTTAAAACTGCAAAGGTGACCAGAAAAAGAAATTAGCAAGGCCCTCAGCAAGAACATCCATTAGGAAAGTGAAGGATCTGCAATAGTCAAGCACGAGAGAATAATCATGATTTCAGGAGGACATGGAAGAAGAGGAGAGACGGCTAGCGCCAGAAATAAGCATCTTAAACAATGCTTGGCCATAACCAGCAAGGTGATCGCCAAGAACAAACACCCCAACCAACCCAAGAAACCCAAGATCGTGTGGGATGAAGATGAAATTGAATTAATCCCGGAAACGATGACCCGTTAGTTATCAAGGCAGTAATCGCCAACTATGAGGTGAGCAGAGTATTTGTCGACCACGGGAGCTCAGCTGATATCCTTTTCTTACCCTACTTTAGGGCTCCAGGGTACCATGAAAAAGAGTTAACCCCAGTCACAAGCGAGTTGCTTGCTTTCAATGCAACATTTACTAAGCCACTCGGAATGATTGAATTACGTCTCTCCCTGGGGACCCCCCATCTCAAAGTCTATCATTGTCCAATTCCTAGTAATCGACCTGTCATTCGCTTACAATGTCATACTAGGAAGGTGAGTTATGGCCGCCTACAACGCCAATATTTCCACTCCTCACTTAACCATGAAGTTCGTGGCCAAAGACAATAAGATAGTCACCATACAGGAGACCAAAAAGCTGTGAAAAGCTGTTACAACATAAGCCTTCGCCCCACCCCAAGTGTACAATTTGAAGATAAAGTTAAACAAAGAAGAGCCATAAAGCCCCCAATGCCCCCAGATGATGAAGAAAGAAAAGGAAAAAACCCACGATGTTGCCTAGTTGAGTTTGAAGCAAGAGATGACCCCAGGCCAGCACCTAATGGAGCACTAGAGCTTTTGACGATTGGTGAAACCGAAGAAAAAAACCACAACAATCAGGGCAACCATAGTTCCTGAAGCAAAAAACAAGCTTATTAAGTTGCTCAGAGACAATAGAGACTTTTTTGCTTAGAAGCCCTCTGACATGCTAGTGAAAGAAACTGACCTTGAAGATCGAGGCATGTGAGAGGGAAAAACAAAATTTTTCGAGCGGAATAACACATACCATATCAAGAAACATGCTTTAGGGCATGGATGTTACCTTGTTTGCTTTCCAAAACTGGAGGATGATCAAGATGAGGCTTGAAGATGCAAGCCCTCTAATGTTGATCCACACCACCCTTTGTCAAGACGGAAGAACTCTTCTTCAAGGCCACCAACGAAAACACCAATGGAGGCAAGCTATGCGCCCAATGTGTGAAGGAGGAGGCTAGGTCAAGGTGTTTGGAAGAGTGAATATTCAGCAAGAATAGACACAAAAGTGGCGCATAGTTTTCTTTGAAAAAGGCTAGGTTATTTCGAAACTCTCTTAAGAAAAACCTCACAAAAGGAACCCACAAGGAGATGAGAGAATGAGTTAATTAAAAATTAATTTTCTTCACTCAAATAAGGCCCTATATATAGCGCACACTAGGGGGATGAGTGGAGTTGTTGCAAAATTCAAATCTTGTCAACAACCTCCTCTCACATCCTCATGATATCAAGTGAATATCTCAACAAGAATCTGACTCCACAACCATCATATGGCCAGCCATATGGTGCGCCCCACTTGGCCTCATAACAGTCCAGATACGTTGAGCAGTTGCATTCAAACTTGAACCAACTGTCTCACTTATTCTCTCAACAAACAAAATCTGACTGGAGCTCATTTGGTTGATCCTATGACCATCATCAGATACCTAAATCAGCGCCCCATATCCTCACTAGAAGATTCTCAAAGATCTCCTCTTGATATTTGGGATTTGTTCTAACAAGATCTTATCTTATCCTTTTGTTATGAAACAACTTTTCATAGCCAATTCAAATTCGAATTCAAACGTTCAAATATTTAAATTTTAAATTCAAATTCAAAATTCAAAATTTCAAATTTCAAATTTCAAATTCAAATTCAAAATTCGAATTTAAAATTCAAATTCAAAATTCAAGTTTCAAATTTCAAATTTCAAATTCAAAATTCAAAATTTAAACATTTGATAATTAATTTAACTAATTAAATTAATTAGTAATGTCTTGGACCATCCAAGCCCATTAACTAACCATGCGTCCTTTTTTTTCCTTTTGGTGGGCTTCCAAACTTCTTCTTGGGCTAACAACCATTATTAGGCCCAATACCTTTAATGCTATATTGTCATGACAATAAGGTGTTAGTGTGTGACCCATTAGGCTCAACATAGCCACTGACATAAATGGGCTTGGGCCCAATAAGCCCACAACCCATCTAATGACAACACAGAGCACTAGCAATGCTTTGTTGCCCCAGAGCTAGTTAGGTTAATGACATAATCATCCTATTACACATATTTGGTTATCGTATGTATTTCCTTTCGTCTCAGTTACCTTCCCATAAAACCTAGGGTAAGGAAATGTATCAACCCTTGTGGTTTAGGGCAAGCTTTATTCGAAATAGGGAATCTTCAATTTACTGACTCTAAAGGCAGATCATCTCATGATCTCTTTTACTATGCATAGATTCCCGAGTCCCTGTAAATGTCATCCTGATTTCTCCGGTTTACATATAACCTAATCTCTCACAGAGATCTGACGAATTCCTTCAGCTTATCACCCTAGCCGTGTGCTCTTTCAGGACAAGCCCAACAGTATACCTATGAGTCTCCATGTTTCAGGCAGACGAGGTATACAGTCAAAGCATGCCTTCTAGAACACAGTCTAGGTAATAACTTCTGGTCTAAGGAAAGACATACCCAAATATAAAGAGACTACTCTAATGATACTCTCTGTGAGATTTCCTCATAGAGTCTCTTTTGTGGGTCTGTTCAGTGCGAGCTATACCGTTATAGATCCACCCACGACTTTAGCTAAGACATCTCCATATCTGTAGCTCATGAGGTCTTTACCTTGCATCCGAATACAAGTAGATAAGTCGTGCTAGTCTTACCCGAGATCACTGATCCCCATTCTCAGTGTCTCTAGACTAGGAACATAAAATTAGGAATAAACATCCAATATCCTTGAATCCTCATGATCGTGATCTCATCACAGATACTCAAGAGATATCTATTTTATTCCAAGGGGTTTATCCAGTTAACAGTAATATCGAAACAAAATATGAAACAGGATAAAGAATGCTTTTATTTATTTGCGACAATACAAAGGTCTACATCTATGTCCTTATTTAATCATAAGATTGTCTCTAGGACACCCAAATACTAACAAGCTCCCACTTGGCCTAGAGCCAATCAGACCTAAGTCGTATACCCAAAGCCTCATAATGACTATCATGTTTTCTCTGAGAAACAGCCTTTGTTAGAGAATCGGCCAGGTTATCATCTGTGGGAACATAATCCATCTTTACATCCATTCTATCAATGATTTCTCTAATCAGGTGATATCTGCGGAGCACGTGCTTAGATCTTTGATGAGACCTAGGTTCCTTTGACTGCGCAATGGCTCCAGTGTTGTCGCACAACAACTGTATGGGCTCATCCACGCTTGGAACCACCCTAAGTTCAGATATGAACTTCTTGATCCACACGGCCTCCTTAGCCGCTTCTGAAGCAGCTATATATTCAGCTTCTGTCGTTGAATCTGATGTTGTCTCCTGCTTGGAACTCTTCCAAGATACTGCCCCACCATTTAAGGTGAATACGAACCCTGACTGTGACTTGCAGTCATCTTTGTCACTCTGAAAGCTGGCATCAGTGAACCCTTTCCCTGTTAGCTCATCAACCCCACCATAGACCAGAAACACATCCTTAGTTCTTCTTAAGTATTTAAGGATGGTCTTGACTGCCGTCCAGTGACCCTCTCCAGGTTCCGACTGGTATCTGCTCGTAATGCTTAAAGCATATGAGACATCTCGTCTCGTACATATCATGGCATACATGATGGATCCAATAGCCGAAGCATATGGAATTCCACTCATGTGATCCTTCTCAGCCTGTGACTTAGGACACATGGCCTTTGAAAGATGTACCCCATGACTGACGAGAAGAAAACCCCTTTTCGACCCTTCCATGCTAAACCTCTTTAGCATCTTGTCAATATACGTGGATTGAGATAAACCCAGCAGCCTGTTTGATCTATCTCTATAGATTTTTATACCAAGTATAAAGGCCGCCTCTCCCAAATCCTTCATGGTGAAGCTTTTTGAAAGCCACTATTTCGTCGTTTGTAATGTGGGGATGTCATTTCCTATTAACAATATGTCATCTACATAAAGTACTAGGAAGACGACATTACTCCCACTAACCTTGTAAACACAAGGTTCATCCTCGTTCTTGATAAAACCGTTACTCTTAACGACTTCATCAAAACGAATATTCCAACTCCTTGATGCTTGCTTTAGGCCATATATCGACCTTTGAAGTTTGCATACCATATGCTCCTGATCTTTGATTTCAAAGCCTTTAGGTTGTGTCATGTACACATCCTCCTTCAAGAACCCATTCAAGAAGGCGGTCTTGACATCCATTTGCCAAATTTCATAGTCGTGATATGCCGCTATTGCAAGCATGATCCTAATAGATTTGATCATGGCAACAGGTGAGAAAGTCTCATCATAATCAACTCCTTGTCTTTGACGATACCCTTTCGCAACCAACCTAGCTTTGTAGGTCTGAACGTTGCCATCTGCATCAGTCTTTCTTTTAAAGACCCATTTGTTACCAATAGGAACTATTCCTTGCGGTTTAGGAACCAAGGTCCATACCTTGTTTTGATACATCGAATCCATTTCAGATTCCATGGCTTCAAGCCATCTAGAAGAGTCAACATCCTTGACTACCTCTTCGTAGTTACTTGGTTCATCATCCTCGACGGTTTGCTGATTCTCAATCACAAACCCATACCTCTCAGGTGGATGGATGCCCCTCGTTGACCTACGGAGTTGTGTGTTTACTTCTTCATTGGAGAACGTCGCCTGTGGAGCAGACTTGGGTTCCTCAATCTGTTCATGTGGTTCTTGAGCTTCTTCAAGATCAATCTTGCTCCTACTAGCTCCTTGAGAGATCAAATCCTTCTCAAGGAACTCGGCATTCTTTGACAAAAACATTGTGTTCATCCATGGAGTAAAAGTAGTATCCCTTAGTACCTTTGGGATACCCCACAAATAGACATTTAGTACTCTTAGCACTAAGCTTGTCTGATGCCAACGCTTTGACGTAAGCCGGCGATCCCCATACCCTGAGGTAACTCAGGTTGGGTCTCTTACCATTCCATATCTCATATGGTGTGGTCTGAACAGATTTAGACGGTACCCTATTTAGAAGGTATGCCGTTGTGTCTAGGGCATATCCCCAAAACGATTTTGGAAGTTGAGTCTCATTCATCATAGACCTGACCATGTCTAACAAGGTCCTGTTTCTCCTATCGGAGACACCATTTTGGTGTGGTGTGTAAGGTGCAGTAAACTGCGAGAGAATTCCATTTTCTCTCAGATAATCCTGAAACTCATGGCTCAGATATTCACCACCACGATCTGATCGTAATGTCTTAATCATCTTGTCATGTTGTTTCTCTACTTCATTCCTAAACTCCTTGAACTTTTCAAATGCTTCGGATTTATATCTCATTAGGTACACGTACCCAAATTTTGATTTGTCATCTGTAAAGGTAATGAAATAGGAGTATCCTCCTCTAGCCTCTATAGACATTGGCCCACAAACATCAGTGTGAATGAGTTCTAATAACTCACTAGCCCTATGACTCTCAAGCCCCTTGGGCTTGTGACAAGTCATTTTCCCAGCTAGACAAGATTCACATTGTCCATAGGATTCCAAATCCATGGAATCTAGGTATCCATTTGCATGCATCCTAGACAATCTTGTTTCGTTTATGTGCCCTAGTCTACAATGCCAAAGATAAGATTGATTATCTATCATAGGTCGTTTCACAGCTACATTGAGCACTTCAATTCCCATTTCCAGAACATACAATCCATTTATTAATGAAGCAGTACCATAAACAATATCATTCAAAATGATAGAAAATGTACCATTCTTAATACTAAAAGTAAAACCATCTTGTTCTAAACAAGAAATAGAAATAATGTTTCTAGAAATGTTCGGAACATAAAGACAATTATTCAAATGCAGTAAAAGGCCCATAGGCAAAATAAGGTCGGCATCTCCAACAGAATGGGCAGCAACCCTTGCTCCATTGCCAACGCGAAGATCCACCTCGTTTCTCTCCAATCTCCTTGGGCTCCTAAGCACCTGCAACATATTGCAGATATGAGAACCACAACCGGTATCCAATACCCATGAAGTCAGATTAGCACAAGAATAATTTATCTCAATTATGAAAGTACCTGAGGCAGAAGCATCACCATGCTTCTTGTCCTTCACACTCTTCAGGTAGTCTGGACAATTCCTCTTCCAATGGCCTTTCTTGCCACAATGGAAGCACTCAACATCGCCTTTGTCCTTGGATGCTTTCTTACCCTTCTTGTTGCCCTTCTTCTTCTTGGATTTTCCTTTGGGCTTAAGGGAGTCACCTTTAGCAGGCTCCTTACCCTTACCCTTACCCTTGGCCTTGTTAGGCCCACCAATCAGAAGAGCTTGTGTCCTATCCTTCTTGATAGACACTTCAGCAGTTGTTAACATGCTTAACAATTCAGGCAAGCTCATAAGCATCCCATGCATGTTATAATTCATTATGAATTGACAGAAGGAAGGTGGAAGTGAGGCCAGGACTAAGTCATTACTCAGTTCGGCATCCATCAAGAAGCCTAGATTTCCTAGCTTCTCAATCAGCCCGATTATCTTAAGAACATGACTGCTAACAGACATGTTCTCAGACATCCTGCAAGAGAACAGTTCTCTAGAGGCCTCATACCTCTCATGCCTACCTTTAACGTCATACAACTCCTTGAGATGTAAGACAATAGAGGGAGCATCCATATGCTCATGTTGCTTTTGCAGTTCAGGTGACATGGATGCCAACATGATGCATACTGCCATCGTATCGTCATCCATGTGTTGTTTGTGGGCCTCGAAATCATATTTCGCGAACCCATCTTCCCCTTCCCTAGGAGCTACAGGTAATGGACCATCAAGGACGTAGGCAATCTTTTCGGCCCTAAGAACAATTCTCAGGTTCCGATACCAGTCCATAAAGTTTGAACCGGTCAGTTTATTCGTATCAAGTATTGAGCGCAGTGATAGTGGATTAGTCATACTAAAAACTGAAAAATGTAAAGAAAGATTAATTAATATATTGTCGTGTTACAATTTATTAAAGACTTTAAATAAATTGCCCCTCCCACTATTTTATCTAAGTCAATGACCCTTACCATTTGACTTAGGGTTAATCTACTTTTAGATTTTACCTTAGTGAGATTAAGAGTGCGATTATTTATTTTAACCCTCGTCTGAGACCGCAAGATTAATTTAAATAATGGGTTGATCAACAGTATCTCATACCCTCTCTTAACATTAGGTTGACAACTCCTTGTCACTTAGTGGTGCATCTCATGCAACCAACCTAGCATTATTACCTTAAGCCCATAAGCTCGGCTGGGCCTGCAACTTATGCCTTAGTTAAGCATCAACCAGCACCCTAAGTGTCTAACACTTCTAATACTACTCTTACTCAACGAAACAGTGGGTCCCAACTGAGTTGTGGAGCACCACTATGTAGAGGAGGTTCGAGTAATATTGGTGGTGGGAGGTAATCATATGCTTAAT